>NC_058131.1:474727576-474790376 GCF_016433145.1 Gracilinanus agilis | reverse complement strand
ACTGTCTTGCTGATGTCATTTATCCCAAGTCTATTCCATTGATCCTCCTCTCTATCTCTTAGCCAGTACCATATTGTTTTGATGACTGCTGCTTTATAGTATAGTTTAATATCTGGTACTGCTAGGCCCCCTTCCTTCACATTTTTTTTTCATTATTTCCCTTGATATTCTTGATCTTTTGTTATTCCAAATGAAATTTGTTATAGTTTTTTCTAATTCAGTAAAGAAGTTTTTTGGTAGCTTGATAGGTATGGCGCTAAATAGGTAAATTAATTTAGGTAGAATTATCATTTTTATTATGTTAGCTCATCCTACCCATGAGCAATCAATGGCTTTCCAATTGTTTAGATCCAGTTTTATTTGTTTGGAAAGTGTTTTGTAGTTGTTTTCATATAATTCCTGTGTTTGTTTTGGTAGGTAGATTCCTGAGTATTTTATATTGTCTAGGGTGATTTTGAATGGTGTTTCTCTTTCTAATTCTTGCTGCTCTAGTGTGTTGGAAATGTATAGAAATGCTGATGATTTATGTGCATTTATTTTGTATCCTGCAACTTTGCTAAAGTTGTTGATTATTTCTACAAGCTTCTTAGTTGATTCTCTAGGATTTTTTAAGTATACCATCATATCATCTGCAAAGAGTGATAGCTTAGTCTCCTCCTTGCCTATTTTGATACCTTCAATTTCTTTTTCTTCTCTAATTGCAACTGCTAGTGTTTCTAGTACTATGTTGATAATAGAGGTGATAATGGGCATTCCTTTTCTATTTTTTGAAAAATCTATGTGAGATATACCTAGTAGGGGTATTTCTGGGTCAAAGCATATGCACAATTTAAGAGTCCATTGAACATAGTTCTGAATTACTCTGTAGAACGGTTGGACCGGATCAATTCCACCAACAGTGCATTAGTGTCCCAATTTTCTCATATCCCCTCCAATATTTTATCATTTTCCTTTTTTGTCATATTGAACATTCTAATATATGTGAGGTGGTCCCTAAAAAGTTGTTTTAATTTGAATTTCTCTAATGGAGAGTGATGACTATAGATGGATTTTATTTCTTTATCTGAAAACTACCTGTTCATATCCTATGATCATTTATCTAATGGAGAATGACATTTTTTTTTTACATTTGACTTAGTTCTCTATAGATTTGAGAAATAAGACATTTGTCAGAGATGAAAGTTCGATCACACTTACTGACCCTAACAAACAGAGAATTTAGGGGGCTTGGGTTTGATATCCAGCTCATTCCACAATTTGTCTTGTGATAGCAGGAAAGACATTTAACCACTCCAAGGTTTCTCCCCGTTTTTTTACAATGTGAACAACATGCTGTTCTCCCTGCCAGACATCAATGCAGCAAAACATTCTGCTAAAATCTATACATTGTCCTAATATCAGGTAAGTTGGGGACCCCCTCCCCTGATTGATCTTATAGGAAGAGCATTGACCTGGGATTCAAGAGGCTTAGATTTCTATTTTAATTCTGTAGTAACTACAGTAAATTTGGGTAAATTCCTTTCTCAGTTTCCTCATCCATAAAACAAAAAGATTGTACTAACATCCCTTCTACACTCCAAGATTCATTGGTTTTAGTTATTGGTTTTTGGAGAAAAAAGGACAAGGGAAGGGGCTTTCAGCAGAGACACCATGGAAGATGTATTCTAACATCAAACCCCTCCTCCTCCAGACAGTCAGGATATAGAAAATGGAACTTCGCTTCTTTTCTGGGAAACAGCTCTATCCTTCCCACTTAGCCAAACTACGCTGCTGTCCAAAAAAAGTAGCCAAATTCTAGACTCTAAAAATAAATTATTTATAAAAATAAAAGGACTCGTTTACATATTGTTTGTTTATAATCTGCATTTTTTTTCTTCCCCATAGAGAGAAAATGAGATGTACTGAGCAGAGAACCTGTCTCAAAACCAGAAAGATCTGAGTTTGAGTCTTGTCTCTGGCACCCACTGGCTATGTGACCCTGGGCAAGTACCTATCCTTCTTAGTGCTCTCTAGACAACCCTCTAAGCCTATAAGATGCAAAGAAGTTGTTGGCCCAATCTTGATACCCAAAGTTCCTCATAGCAATATAGGTCTGGACCTATCCCCTATCCATATAATTAACATATTGCTTATCTCAGGTCAAAATCCTCAGAAATTCCTTAAACTCCTATTCATTGATTCTTTCAACAAGCATTTATTAAGAGTTTATTATCCTAAAAAGTGATGAACAAAATGATCACAAAAAAACCTGGAAAGACTTATGAAGTGATACAAAGTGAAATGAGCAGAACCAGGAAGATGTTGTACACAGTAACAGCAATAAAGTATGATGATCAACTGTGAATGACAACTATTATCACAAAAGCATCAAGGGCAATTCCAAGAGACTCATGATGAAAAAGGCAATCCACTGCTATAGAAGGAACTGATGGAGCCTGAATGCAGATTGAAGCATGCCATTCTTCACTTTATTTCCTCCATTAATTTTTCTCTAGTGTAAGCAATATGTCTTTTCCCATAACATGATGAACATGGAAATATGTATTGTATAACAACACATTTCACCTGCCATCTTAGGGAAGGGGAAAGGGAAGGATGACAAAATGTCAGAAAATTATTATTGAAAATTGTAATTACACTTAATCTTACTTAATCTGGAAAAAATAAGATAAAACTAGAGTTTATTATGTGTGTAGAACACAGTTGACACTACATAGATATTATCAATAATGAAGAGGAGAAGGAACAAAATAAAGATGATGAGGATGATGAGGATGAAGTTCCAACTGCTGGAATGGGCACTTGGCAAACAAAACAAAAACAAGCCCACCCCTTGCCTCAAGGAACTAACATTCTACTAGGGAGAAAATAATATAAAGGGAGACAAGCTAATGCAGAATAGACATATTGAACAAATAAAAAGTGTAAACCCTGGCATCTCTTTCTGCCAAGGAGAAATGCAAGCTGAGGAAGAAGTTCTGCTAGGCAGAACAAAAATGGTTCAGTTGTCATGAGCCTTGTATTCAAGAGGAATTGTGATTTAAAGAAACAGGTCAACTTTCCCTTGCACTAGAGCAAGGATTCTTAATCAGATCTTAGCAACTAATCACTGAGAACTTGAATAGCATATATATGTGTATGTGTGTGTGTATGTGTGTGTGTGTGTATCTTTATCTTTGATGACCTCCAACTGAAATATAACATTCCCTTCAATTTGGATGAAGGTAGCAAAATATTATCATGAGGAGTCTATAGTCTTCACCAGACTGCCAAAGAGGACAATGACACAAAAAATGGTTGAAGACTTCTGCTTCCTAGGAAACTTCTAGATAAAATTTAGAAAAGAAAGGACAGTGATTGCCATGATATGCAGAGAAATGGAAGGAAACAGAAGAAAATAAACTCTCTGTCTGGTTGGTTGAATTTTTGTAGGGCTCTAAAGTTATGATAAAGAATCATATTGATTTTATATTTTATGTAAATCATAACTTCCCAAAGTGGGGCAGGCTCATGAATTTAATCCTTTTTTTCTAGGCAAAGTGGGTTCTATAACAGTTGCAGTCTAGTGGATGAAGAGAACAGCTACTTTGATATAATGGTCCTTTCCTCCATTATTCTCTCCTGCACGTTTCCACAGTGACTTACCCCCATCCCAGGGTGGATGTAAGGGCTATAATTAGAGAATAGATCTAACCCAATGGGATCAGGAACCAGAAGAAAGTCCTGGTGAAACCCACACTCTTAAGAGTTCAAGCCAGAGGAATAGGAGCAAGAATTGTATCCCTCCTCTTCTGCAATAGCAGCTAACAGATAAGTCTTTTTTTGTCTGAGTCCCTCACTCACTAGAGATGCTAAGGGGTACATTGGATAGAGTGTCAGGCATGGAATCAGGAAATCTCATTTTCTTGAGTTCAAATATGACCTCAGACAATTGCCAGTTGTATGACTTGAGCAAGTCACTTTAACCCTATTGACCTTAGTTTCCTCATTTGCAAAATAGGCTGTAGAAGGAAATGGCAAACCATTCCAGTATCTTTGCTGAGAAAACCCCAAATGGGGTTCACAAAGAGTTAGATACAACTGAAAAATGAATAACAACTGAAAAATGAAATAACAACTGAAAAATGAAAAAACCCTCACACTGTTAAAAAAAATAATGGGGTGGGGGAAAGTTTTCAGAATAGTTCTCTTATAGGAGGTAGCACTTTAGCTGATCCTAGAAAACAACCAAAGAAGTTATTAGTCCGCATTCTCTTTTCCCTTAGGCAGAATCACTCAGGATTAAAAAAAATTGACACTGCTGCACCATTTCCTTTTATGATTCAGACTTGCCACTACATCCATCTCTCAAGCCCTAAAGGATCTTGGTGATAAACTTAGCATTGATAGGAGGTGGATTGTTCCTAAAAATCCTCTACTTTCCTCCCAAAAGTCCAATAAATACATAAGGGCAGGAATTGGTTTCCCCATTTTATAAATGAGGAAACTGAGGCTTAGATAGTTTCAGTGACTTGCCCAAAGCCACAATGGCTAAATAAGTTTCAGAAAAGAGACTCAAACCCAAATCTCCTAATTTCTGGTCTTGGTCTTTTCATTACACCACAGCTCTCTAAAATATAGATGTGGATTTTTGAGTGGCATTCCCTAACCCCAAGGAAAACATTAATATCTGTCTTTAAATCAATCCCTGGTATTTCATCCATTGTCCCCTATGCCCCTTATTGAAAGAGATAGTTTCATAGACTAGTGATAAAGGAGGAACAGAAGACAAACACAGATACTAGACACTGTATTCCAAAGGTCATCCCCAATTCTTGCAGGTAGAAAGATTTCTTAGGTTGTAGAAGAAGGTTCGAACAGGCGAGCATCATAAACTAATTCTCCCAGACAGAAGTTTAGGATATATTGTAGTTGGGAAGCAGATTATAGCTCAGTATAAAGAGGAACTTTATACAAATGAGAGCTGTCCAAAAATGCAGAAAGTAAATAGTGAGTTCCCTGTCATGGGAGGAATTTAAGCAGATGCTAGATAATCACTTGTCAGATCTGTTGAAGAGAGTTCCTCTTCAGAAAAGGTTGGGTTAGATTAGCAGTTCTCACAAGTGGTCTAGGGATTTTTAGGGGTAACTGAGACCCTTACAAAGGGTCTACAAGATCAAGTCAACTTTCATAATAATACTAAGTTATTTTCATTTCCAATACGGTAAAAATAGATATAATTCACCCAAACAAAAGTTCTTGGGGAGGGGGTGGTCCTCATCAGTTTTTAAGAGTGTAAATGGATCCAGAAACTAAAAATTTTGAGAATTTGAAGGAAGAAGGGAAGAAGGAAGAAATGAACAAAGGAAGGAAGGAACAAAGAAGGAATGGAATCTTCCTTAGGAGGGAAATAAGCATTTATTCAGCACCTACTATGTGTGTCTAGCACTGTACTAAGAAGCACTTTACAAATAGTATTTCATTTGATCCTCACAAAATCCTGCAAGATCGGTGCTGTTATTATCCATATTTTACAGTTGAGGAAACTGAGGCAGATGTTAAGTAAAATCCAGGGTCACACGGGTAGTATCTGAGGTTGTATTTGAATAACAGTCTCCCTGACTCCAAGCCCAGCTCTCTATTCACTGCTGTCTCATGACTGATAATCGAGACAAGCTACAGCTGCAGTTGAGCTTTTTCTTATCATACATAACTTCTGAGTAAAGACACACAGGAAGAGGAAGCCACCCTGTCCAAACAGTGGCTGCCTCCCCCCACCCCATGCACCCCTTATAACTATATTTCTCTGAGATCTCATTGTGATCAGGCATTATCTGTTGGCTGTGCTCTGAGCATCAGATTAGTGTCTGAGAACAGAAGTCCCCCTGGGGAGCTAGATGGTCCAGACTCTTCCATTCATTTCTAAGGTAGCATCTCCCACCTTGCACAAATTGTGTTCTCCTCCCTTCACCCAGAAATGCCCCTCTGTATGTCGCTACCCTGCCCCCCCCCACCGACTGGCGTCCTGCCAAGCATTCTGGGATTGCCTAGGAAAACCAAGGAGCTGAGTTATGCAACCAGCCCAGGCTGCACTGCAGCTAAACCGAGAAGCAGAGTTGCATCCCTGGCTCAGCTCAGAATGGGGTCCAAATACACATTGCCAGCAGAGCATGCCCAGGAGACAGTTTACAGAGCAAGCTGCAGGCAGATAAAAGTCTCCCAAACACTCTGTTTCCTTTCTGGCAACTTCAAAACAAATGCTATTGACTCCAACCCTGGAATTGAAAAGAGCAGGGGGGGGCGGGGGAAGAAAATCTATTTTTTATTTCAGAAAAGCATCTGCAGAAGCGCCTTCACGAACTGCTTTTATTTAAATGCAGATGTGATTTCGGGGCAGAGTATAACCTTCACCTGCTGGGAAGCTCGGTCCAATAGTACAGGGTGAGTTCATAAGAATGGAAAGCAAATCTAGCTAAGATCAGAAAGTACAGCACAATGGACCTATCGCTTCTCACTGTCCTATTTAGGCAAAATGAAAAGTGAATAGTCACAGCAAAGGTTCAAGTGGTAATTCAACCATGATTTTCCCCTGGATTATTTTTTTTTAGCATCACAGGTACTTTTTAGTAACATGGAGATTTTCTTTTTTGAAAGTCATGGTTGTGGTGATAATGGACATTAAGAATCGACTCGAGGCCCACATAGTAGGTGGATCTGGGGAAGCCACTTGTTAGCTGTTACTCATTACTATGAGAAGATGGGGATATGTCTGCACTGGAAATAACAATGGACTTGGAGTTAGTTGACCTTGGAGTTAGGATTCCAATCCCAGGGACTCCATTTATGAGCTATGAGATCGCCAACAGTTCATCTAATTGATCTGAGCCTCAGTTTCCCCATCAGAGAAATACTTGCCCTATGGACCTCCCAAGGTTGTTGTAAGGGCAATGTAAAGTACCATGCAAATAGAAGGGGACTATTATTCTCAAGAACAAACAAGAAGAAAAAGCAAGTAATTGCCGAGTCAGCTAGAGGCCCTATATCATGGCTAAGGAAAGGCGAGATGTGCTGTGTCTATGCTCTGCAGAAAGGGGATTCCAGCCTTTGAATGGGAAATAAATGCACATTTTAAATGCGCTGTGTGTGCTGGAGGAAAAAAAGCAATCAGGCTAGCTAGATGGGTCAGGACATTGGCAATGCCTTTCATACAGGCCTCCCTAGAACCGATCTGAGAGCACATCAGGAGAAAGCTCAACTTCATTACCATCTCATGGCTGGTTAGTAGCTTCAGGTCCATTAGGACCATTAGAAATTGGCCTGTTTGTCATTCCTCTCATAAGAGAGCTTAGAAAATGGATTGGTCACAGGGGTCTGGACAGCTCTCCTGGGGAAACACAATTGAAATGAGGCTTTCCTCTTTTAAGGTCCTACCCACTCATCAGGAGACTGATGGAGCAAAAAGCAGCAGGGGGCTCAGGGAGCCAGTTGAGTGGAGGAGAGAGAGAGAGCCTAGGATCCAGGACTTTAGCTGCTGACTCACACAGCACAATGGCAGGCAGGCTACCAGAATTGGGTAGACTTTGGTTTCCCCATCTATATCTAAGAATAAAAATTATGCCACTCACAGGGTTACTGTAAAGACCCTACTTCAAGTCTATTTCCTGCTCTTTTCTCTCTTCCCTTCCTAATCCCCAATATCTCAGTACTTGCAATATACCTTGAGTATCCGATTTAATTCCATTCACAAAACATTTATTGAAGGCATTGTTGTTCAGTCATTTTTTGTTGTGTCCAACACTTTATGTAGGGTTTTCTTGGCAAAGATGGTAGAATGGTTAGTCATTTCCTTCTCCGGCTCATTTTACAGATGAGGAAACTGAGGCAACCAGGATGAAGTGACTTGCTCAGGGTCACACAGCTAGTAAATGTCTGAGGCCAGATTTGAACTCAGGATGATGAGTCTTCCTAACTCCACGTCCACTGTACCACCTAACCGCCTGAGCTGTGTGTTTTAGGAACACCAATTTGGCAGCAATATAAAGAACATACTAGAAAGGGGAAAAGCTGGCTATAAAGAGACCAATTAAAAGGTTGTTGCAATAGATCAAGTGAAAGAAGTGATGAGGGCTTCATTTAGGGGTATTGTGGTGTGTGTGAATGGAGAGCAGGAAATGGAAACAAAAAATGCTGTGGAAGTCAAATCAATAAACCGTGGCAACTGATTGGATATGGAAAGTGAGGGAAACTGGCAAAGAAGAATAACTCCATGGTTGCAAACCAGGTGATATCCCCTGACAGAAATTGGGAAATTAGACAAAGGAGTGAGTTTAAAGAGAACAATGATGAGTTGTTCATTGTGTGTTGAGTTTGAGATCCCTCTGGGATATGCAGATGATGGCATCCTGACAATTTAGGAGGGTGCATGTCATGGATAGAGCACTAGAATCAGGGAGACTCATCTTCCCGAGTTCAAATCTGGCCCTCAGACACTTGCTAGCTGTGCCACCCTGGGCAAGCCACTTCACCCTGTTTGCCTCAGTTTCTACATCTGCAAAATGAGCTGGAGACGAAAATGGCAACCCACAGTATCTTTGCCAAGAAAACCCCAATGGCATCATGAAGAGTCAGACACAACTGAAAAAAAATGGCCAAACAGCAACAACACAGTATAGCAAAAAGAACACTGGCTCTGGAGTCATAAGACCTGAATTCAAATCCCCCTGCTAACATTCACTACCAGTGTGACTTTGGACAAGTGATTTAATCTTCCTTAGTTTACTCATCTGTAAAGTTAGATAGTGGGGCTTCTAGCTTCTGTGACTCCTTCTATATGGATGATCCTAATTAGAGATGTAGGTCTGGAGCTCAGGAGAGAAATGAGGACTGCTTGGGTACTTTTGAAATTACCTGCATAGAGATGATAATTGAACCTACAGAAGCTGATGAAGTCACTAAGAGAGGACCTCAGACCCATATCCAGGGTCAGGAGACAGGTCAGTTTTACAAAGGAGTCTTTACAAAGACTAAGAAGGATAGGTCAGACAGGTGGGAGGAGAACCAAGCTGTTTCACAAAATCAAGGGAGGAAAGACTATCCAAAGAAATGAGGTGATCATCAGTGTCAAAAGCTGTAGGAAAGTCAAAAGTGATGAGCACTGGGAAAAGACAAATCTAGAATTCTAAGACCATAGTATGAATGGTTTTAATATATTAAGTTCTCCCAAGAATATGACTAACACAAATAGATGAATCTCTAGCACTGAAGTTTCAAGATACCAGTTGGTGCTTGTTTATTATACCTAAGAATAAAAAACTAGTTCTAAAAGGGACTAATTAAAATGATTGACTTTTTAGGGTAAAAGAAAATTAAATCACGTGCAAGACCAGGATTAGGAGGCTTGGCCCAATTTTTTTATATATTTTATATTATTTATACTATATTATATATATTATATATAATCATCAATTATGTATCTCTTTTCTTTCCCTTCTTTCCACCAACCCCAATAATGTCTTTCTCTTATCGCTTTCTCTGCTGAGGCCACAAATCTGGTGTCAGTCAACAGATTACCTCAAGCCCCTCCTCTTTGACCTCACTCAAAAGCAAATCCTAAATTGAAGATCCTAATTTCAGCTCTGGCAAAGGCAGAAGGAAAGGAAGGTTAGAAGGATGAAACTCAAGCATAAAAACCCTTAGAAAAA
Source organism: Gracilinanus agilis (assembly GCF_016433145.1). Classification (NCBI taxonomy): domain Eukaryota; kingdom Metazoa; phylum Chordata; class Mammalia; order Didelphimorphia; family Didelphidae; genus Gracilinanus; species Gracilinanus agilis. Next base: position 474,780,696 of record NC_058131.1, on the reverse strand, counting down.
TGCTCATCAAGGCCACTGACAAAAAATTAGGCTCCACATATACCAAAATATTTAGAGCACCACTATATTGGGTAGTAAAGCTGATGCCCATTGATGGAGAGATAGCTAAAGAAATTGCAGTACATGGATGTAATGGAATGTTTCTATGATGTAAGAGATGATTAATACAAAGAATTCAGAGAAATACAGAAAGATTTATATGAACTGAAGTATTCTGCAGTAAGCAGAGCCAGGAAAACAATATACCAATGGCTACAACAATGGAAATGGAAAGAAGCGAATGTTGCAAAATCCTACTGCCAAGGCTTGGCCCCAAAGAATATACATGAGAAGATACTCGTCCCTTTGCAGAAGTTGGGGTCCACAGCTGTGGGGCATTGCCTATTGCATCAGACATTTTCAATGTATTCATTGATTTTGCTGAACTTTTTTCTCTTCTTTCTCAATTTAATTTTTTGTCCTTGCTTTTCTGAATGAGGGAAGGAAGAGAGGACAAAAGGGGAAATGGAAATGAAATAAAAATAAAATATAGGGGCATCTAGGTGGCTCAATGGATAGAATACCAGGCCTGGAGTCAGGAGGAACCTAAGTCCAAATCTATTTTCAGACACTTCCTAGCTGTGCGACACTGAGCAAGTCACTTAACCCCAATTGCCTAGCACTTTTCACTCTTCTGTCTTAGAACTGATTATAAGACAGAAGGTAAGAGTTTATCTAACTATTTATCTATCTGTGTATAAAATCTATTAAGGAAAAAGAAAATTCTTTAAAATTTATCAGCTAGCTAGTATAGGTGCTATTTATTCATGAATGAAAATGAGCCTCTTCCTCTCTTGGCCCTCCTCTAGCCCTCCGACCCATTTCTAATGATCCTTAGTGTTTTCAAAACCTCACAATACCCCAAAACTTTATTGCCCTAAAAACATAAAGTCTTATATTTTCCCATGGGTCTTTGTCAGTGTGGGCACCCTTTTTTAACCTCAAGGACAAGATATTGATTAAAAGCTACTCATTGAAATTATGGTCTTGTTTATCTCTTTTTGAAACAGTTAGGTAGCACAAATGATAGAGTACAGGGTATGGAGTCAGAAAGACCTGAGTTCCAATCACATATTAACTATGTGACCCTGGACAAGTCACTTAACCCTACTGGCTTCAGTCTCTATATTTGAAAAATGAGATGGAGAAGGAAATGACAAACCACTCTAGAATCTTTTTTGCCAAGAAAACCCCAAATGGGGGCATGAACAAATTATCTCTCTTTAGACAAGTGACTCCCAGCAGAAGCTTTACAGAAGACAGAGCTGGAACATGCCAGCTGACTACAATTAAGTGGTAACAATCTCTTGAATCCTGGGTAAGTATAGATCAAGCACCCTTTATGCCCAGGGTATCTAGCTAAATAAAAGATGAAAAGGCAAACTAGAACACATAGATACTGAGAGCAGGGAAGGAGGTTGGTGGATAGCCAGCCAAGAGGGAAAAATCTTAAAATGAAGAGTTAAGTTGTAAAGATTTCTTGAGAGATGGGGATCAGTAGACACAGAGCTCTCCAGAGAATTGAGACTGAGGAAGTGTATGTGGAGGGGAGGGGGTGGTATTCCATCTGAACTGGAAAGTAGAAACTAAAAAAAAAAAAACAGACAGAAGGGCCATTTTTCCTCAGGGATCTGGAAAGCCTAGAAACAGTGAACTCTATTTTGAGCAGGAGTTGAAACAGTACATAAAATGGGGAGGCAGAAAGAGAAAAAACTTGAGCTAAGAGCTGAATTTAGGTGATTGGATAAAAAAAGATTGAATAAAACCTACTTCCTGAGATATATAACCAGAACCCATGTCAGTTCTACATGGGAGTTGGGGACTGCAGAGAGAGAGGGAGCAAAATCTCTCATCCTATACTTCTGGACGAGATAATTGAGATCATATTAGATGATGGAACTACTGGTGATGTTTGGAAGTGATTGAATGACAGGACCCAAAATGGTAGAAGGGACCTCAGAGATCAGCTGGTACAGCCATGACCCGAACAAGAATTTCCTCCACAACAAAATGAACATGTATTTAACCAGTCTCCAGTGAGGATAAATTTGCATCCCTCTTGAGGGATCCTATTCCTTTTCTGAATACTTGCATTTATTAGGAAGATTTTCCTAATATCTTATTTAAATTGGCCTTTCTGCAATTTCTACCCATTTCTGCCAGCTAATATTTACAGCTAGGAGCAATGAGTAGAGGCCAAACATAGCAGGTCTATTCTCTCTTCTACTAAAAAGCCCTCATATACTTGAAGAAAATTATCCTGTCCCTTCTAAGTCATCTTTTCTTCAAGCCAGTCTATCCTCATATATTTAAATTTAAGGTCCTTCACCATTTTGGTTGCACTCTTTTGAATGATTTCTAGTTAATCAAAGCCCTTCCAAAAATGTCACATACAAGACTGAACACCCCATTCTAGAAGTTGTTTAACAAGGGCAGAGTATAATTGCACCATCTTCTCCCTAATTCTGGATAATATGCCTCCTCTGGTGTCACCTAAGATAGCTTTGTTGGCTGTCATCCTGTTGGTTCTCTTTGAATCCACTCTTTTGAGGTCCACTCAGATCCCCAGACCATTTTCAGATGGTCTGCCATCTAGTCATGCTTTCCTAATCTTGTATTTCTGAAGCTTACTTCATACACCCAAGTATTAAGTAAGACTTTATATTTGTACCTGTTAAATTTAATACCATTAAAGTTGGCACAATGTTCTAGACTGTTGAGATATTTTTGATTCCTGACACTGTCATTTAAAATGTTAGCTATCCCTCTAAGCGCTTCATCATTTGCAGATTTGATTAGCTTGCAATCAAAGTGGCAAGCTAGACACTTTAGGTGAGACAGTGAATAGACCATTGGACCTGGAGCAAGGAAGAATTAAGTTCAAGTTGGCATTACACAAGTAGGACTGGGTAAGTCCCTTAAACGTTCTCTGCCTCAGTTTCCTCTTTTGTAAAATAGCATCTAGTTCCCAGTCACTGTGAGGATAAAATGATATGCTATCCATAAAGCATTTTGCAAACCTAAAAGCATTAAATTGATATTTAGCTGATATTATTATCTACATCCTCATCGATATCAAGTTGTTAAGAAAAATATTAAAACAGCCCAGGATCAAACATATATCCATGGGTCCTTCCACCAGAGACCTCCCTCTAAGTAGATATTAAATGACTCAACTCTGGGGTCTAGAAATTCAGTCATTTCTGGGTCATTTAGTCCACATCTCTGGTCCATATAGACCAAAGAGTTTTCTAAAATCCATATAAACACATCTATAGTATTTCCTTAACTCACCAGTCTAAGATACCTGTGAAAAAAGGAAACAAAGTAGATCTAGGAGGAACTGTTCTCAATGAAGATGCCACAGTAGTTAATGGCTTTTTTCCCTAGATGTTTAACTAATAATATGTTCTAGAATTTCCCTAGGAATTGAAGTTAAGCTCAATCCCAGTTAGTAAAAATAATGAATTCTAAAAAAGTGGTCACATGTATTTGAATGCACACTATTCATAGTTGGAATTTCATAAAATGGTAAACAGCCAGGGTTTTGTTGATAAATGTTTAACAACTGGCTCTCTGGAGAAAAAAAAATGTACACACTTTTAACTTAATTATGCATTATGAACACTTTCTCTATCACTTTCATAATTCTAGATAGTCAATAAAGCAATAAATCAACCCCTGATTTGTAGCTTTTGACAGATTTCTAAGGAACAAATGCTCACTTTAAAAATTTAATAATTGACTCTTCTTAAGTTGGTTAGAGCTGGCTCCAGCATCACCTAATAAAAATGATGTGATTTCTTTAGTGAGAAAGGTGCTGATCCTTCTACAGTGGTCCTCACACAAAAGTTTCTCTAGGTAGCCTTAGATGGTCTAAGTGTTTCCTTCTTTCACGAATAAAATATAGGGTAATGTTCTTTTTCCATTACCTGCCCCTTTGTTTCTATCACATTTTGGTGGGGAGAAATGTGGTTTTTTGTTTGTTTGTTTCTAGTAAGGCATCCTGGAACAGATTGAGAAACACTGACCTTTTCTGGCCATCATCTACACTTACCCTGATTATCTTATCCTCATCCTGATCACTAAAGTATTGAGATATCCCAATACGAGAATGGCTCATAGAAGCTTCTTTGATCTGCTCACTTCATAGACTTTTGCTCTTTTGGTGACCTCATCAACTCCAGTGATTCCAATGATCATTTTTATCCAGATGATTCCCAGATCTATATATCCTGCCCTTCTAAGGCAGCTAGTGACACAGTGTATAGAACACTGGGCTCAGAGTCAGGAAGATCTGAATTCAAATTCACCCTCTGAAACTTACCAACTATGTAATCCTGGGCAAGTGACTTAACCCCTCCTTGCCTCCATTTCCTCAATTGTAAAACAGGGATAATCACTTACTTCACAGGGTTGTTTTGAGGATTAAATGAGATAACATTTATAAAAAGCCTGGCACATGGCAGGTCATATAAATGTTCATTTCCTTTCTTCCCCTTTCCTGCTCTCTCTTTTCTGAGCTTCGGTCCCTCATCACCAACTTCTTTTGCATTAACCCTCTACTTGCAAACCACCATTACATTGGGCATCCTCTTCAGGTCATCCACCCCACCAACTTATCCAGCTCCACAAAGGGCTATGCAGCCTCACTGCTATAAGTCAAGACTCAAAACAGTAGCAATCAAAGGATATCAAAACTGAAGAGCTAGTTCCTTCCCTCCTTTCTAGGATCAATCCCTCTCTTATATTGCCTGCTTACTCTAAGGATGAGACTTTTTTAAACCTTTCCCTTCTGGCCTGGAAGCAATACTGTGTATTAATAAGGCAGAAGAGCAGTAATGGCTAGGTAATGGGGGTTAAATAATTTGCCCAAGGTCACATAGCTAGGAAGCATCTGAAGTCAGATTTCAAACCAAGCCCTCCCATCTCTAGGCTTGGCTCTCTATCCCCTGAGCCACCTAGCTGTCTCCCCATCCCTCTATTTTTGATGATGAGACTTCTAAAATATCACTCCACAGAGACTCGGGTTTTTTCCCATTCACCTTTTGTCCAAGGTATTTTTCTCCCTTAAGCTTTGTCCTTACCCTCAGAACTGTTTCTCTTTGTGTCCTCAAAATATCCTTCTTAAGAGCTTCTTATATCTCTCTAACTTTGCAATTTTAGTTCACAAAAGCCTACCTAACCTTTCTCTAAACACTTTCCCTGTTTCTATACCTCATACTTCCAGTCACACAATCATAACCTTGAGATCATCCTTAATTCTTCAATCCCCCTCTTCTATCTTATCTAATTAGTCCACGATTCTACCTCTACAACATCCTTCACCTCTAAACCTTTATCTCCACTCAGATCAAAAAACCTTAATTTAGGTCCTCATCACCTCTCATCCAGACTTGGCTTACCACAGTGTCTAGCTGTTGTTCATCTTTCATTTTCAAAGAGGATCAGTGATATAACAGAGTGATGTCTTGATCTGTGTGTGAATTGAATTTAAGTGTGGCAGAGTTGCACAAAGTCATCAGCTTCACTCCCTCTTCCAGAGTCATTGAAGTCCAGTAGCAAGATAATTGTCAGGATGACTGATGATGGCCCTGGACACAGTGAATGACCAGGGCACCTTTGATGTCTGACTAAGCTCTAAGTGCTCTACAGCACCTGCTTCAGCTGCCCTCACACCAGAGGTGCTAGTCCTCTCTGAACACCCCATACATAGAATAGGTGCTTTAATCAATGGCTGTTGACTTGTTGTTGATTGACCATTCCTGCTTATGGGAGTCTCTCTCCCTCTCCAATCCATCATTCATAGCTGCCAAAACAATTTTCCTCAATCTCCTATTCAAAAAATTTTAGCAGAAGGGCAGCTAGGTGGCTCAATGGATTGAAAGTCAAGCCTAAAGATGAAGTTCTATCTGGGTTCATTCTGGGTTCAAATCTGGCCTCAGATACTTCCTAGCTGTGTGACTCTGGGCTAGTCAGACCACTCTTCTGCCTTGGAGCCAATACTTAGTATTAATTCTAAACTGGAAGGTCAAGATTTAAAAAGAAAAGAATTTTTAGCAGATCCTCATTGCCCCAAGGTTAAAACATTAACTTACTAACTTGATTTTTAAAAGCCATTCACAATTTTGCTATGGAGTATCTCCTCAGCCTTAGCTCACATTAAAAAAAATTTTTTTACATATTCCACAATCTAGACAAACTGATCTAACTTGATGTTCTCTGAATTTGGCAGTCCAGCTCCCATTTTTGTCTTTGCACAAGCTGTCCCCTTTGACTGGAATATATTCTCTCCTTTTTAAAATCCCAAGCTTCCTTTAAGGATCAGCTCATGTATCACCTCCTAAAGGAAGCCTTTTTCTGAGGGACTTATGAGAAAGAATGCTATCCACATTCAGAGGAAGAACAGTGGGAATAGAAACACAGAAGAAAAACACCTGCTTGATCATATGGTTTGATGGGGCTATGATTGGGGATATTGACTCTAAACAATCACCCTAGTGCAAATATCAATAATATGGAAATAGGTCCTGATCAATGACACATGTAAAAGCCAGTGGAATTGCGTGTCAGCTACATTGGGGGATGGGGGAGGAGGAAAAGAACTTGAATCTTGTAACCATGTAAAAATATTCAAAGCTAATTAATTAACTGATTGCTTAAATTTTATTTATTGATTAAATAAATAAATGAGAAAATTTTTAAAAAGGAAACCTTTTTTCTCCCCCTTCTTAATGCCTGCCCCTTCTTCAAATTACTTTGTATTTACTTCTCTGGTTATTTGTTTCTCTCTATCAGTATAGCATAAACTGATTTCATTGTTTTCCTTGTACCTATTCCCAGCTTCTAGCACAGTCCGCCATGCCTGGCATACCCTCTTTTCTCCTCCCTGCCTCCTGGCTTCCATCAAGTCTCAGCTAAAAATCCAGCTTTCTGTAGAGGTTCTTTCCCAGTCACCTTCAATGCTAGTGACTTTCCTCTGAGATTGCCTTCAATTTATGCTGCTGATAAATATATGTGTGTGTGTGTGTGTGTGTGTGTGTGTACGCTTGTATATACATAAATAACTGAACAATACATACTCACATGCACATATACATATGTGCACACAATTATAAGCATGCATGCATGTATATGTATTCATATTGTATGCATATGTGTCTATATGTGTGTGTTGTTATTCAGTTGTTTCAGTCATGTCCAACTCTTCAGGACACCATTTGGGGTTTTCTTGGCAAAGATACTGGAGTGGTTTGCCTTTTCCCTCTCCGGCTCATTTTACAGATGAAGAAACTGAGGCAAACAGGGTGAAATGAATTGCCCAAAGTCACACAACTAGTGTCTAAGGAAAGACTCAGACTCGGGAAGAGGAATCTTCCTAACTCCAGGCCTAGTGCACCATCTGGCTATATTTCTGTTTTCCATATTCCTCATCTATTTCCTCTTTCTGGCCAGGTGGTCTATAGAATATTCTGATGACAATATTATATCTGTTTTTGACTCCACTGATTGAAAAACTATGGGGAAAACCCATTTCTTGGTAGTTCTAGTAGCTGAGTTTAAATCTCAGCTCTGTTATTTGCTACCTATGTGACCTTGGACAACTCACTTAATTTTTCCAAGTTTTAGTTTCTCATCTCTAAAATGGCTTGGGAACCCCTAGAGCCTCTTCTTCTAAATCTCTGATCTAGGGTCCCTGATCCTATGATGCTACAGCATCTTCACCCAAATGTTCTCTTCCGTCGCTCCATCCTCTGGTTCCTGGATTTCCTCCATATCTGTAAAATGAGAATAATTCTAGAATCTATCTCAAGGTTGTTCTGAGGATCAAATGAGATGAAAAAACACTTAACACAGCACCTGGCACATAGTAGGTGCTATGTAAATGCTTATTCCCTTCCTTCCCTTCTCCCTTCTATACTCCTGCAAATGAAATGACATAAGTGAGTTGTAGTCATCAAGCTTGGCAAATCTTGGAACATTCTCTGGAATGTTGTACATGGAAAAGCAATTGACAACTCTTTTGTCATTAGTGAACCATTATCCTTTTATCATTTGTGATGTCATTGTCAAGTTAAAAGATCTATAATGGAGGGCCACAGAGTTCTGCTCTCTTTTTCCCCCAGTGATTTGGATAAAGATTTTAACAGGGCATGTTTCAAATTTGTAGATTCCACCAAGCTAAGAGAGAGATTTAGCATGCTGGATGACAGTAACAGGCTAAAATTTTAGACTGAAATATAATATCGAGAAAAAGGGGGGGGGGAAGGGGAGAAAGCACCTTCAGAACTTTGTTCTTTATCTCCACAATCCTAATCTATTCCATTCAGTTCCCCACAAGTCTTCTCCAATTCCTTTGCCCATTGTACCCTCTTGTAAAGTGCCCTTCCTCCTTTCTACTTCCTTTCCTACAAAAAGGCCATTCCAAATTCTACTATTTAGAAAAATAAAACAACAAAAACAAAAACAGGAACACATTCTCTATATGCCCTGGAGATACAAATAAAACAGCATGAAAAGCCCAAAAATTTTAAAGCTTCAATTTTCAAATGTTAAAGCTTAATTTTTAAAAACCAATATATTTAGGAAAAATGGTAAATGGCAAGGTTTTTTTAAAATCCTTATAAGTAGATAATATAGAAAGTATGGCACCTCCAAAAAACAAACAAACAACCTATTTAGAGATTTTAATGGACCAAAAGCACAATATGAGCAAAAGTGTGGCGTGGCTGTCATAAAAGCTGCATTGAGAGGCACAGAGTCCAAAAGGAGGGAGGTGGTAGTTCCCTGGTACTCTGCCCTGGTGAGACCACACCTGGAGTACCATGTATCGTGTTCGGTTCTGGCTGCCACATTTTAAGAAGGACATTGGTAAGCTGGAGGGCATCCAGAGGAGAGAAACCAAGATAGTGAAGGGCGTCAAGATCATGTCATATGTTTAGCCTGGAGAAGAAATGATTCAGGATTAGCTGTCTTCAAGTATTTGAAGCTGTCATGTAAAAGAGGGATTTGATTTGTTCTTTCTGACCTCAGAGCCAGGAGTTGAAGTCACAGAGTATTCAATTTGGGAAAAACATTTTACAATTAGAGGTGTCAATACAGACTTTTTTTAAAAACCATACATAGCAAGTTCATGGTTTCATGAACAGTCTGCTTTTTCATCTTGTATACTTAAATGTTTATGTTTGTTGATGATTACATTCATAATGAGAAAATAATTTGTTGGTTTAAAAAAATCATAATTAGAGCTCTAAAAAAGTCAAGAGGAAGGGGCAACTAGGTGGCTCAATAGATAAAGAACCACAACTAGAGACAGGAAGTCCTGGGTTCATATCTGACCTCAGACACTTCCTAGCTTTGTGCCCTTAGTCACTTAACCCCAATTCTTACTGTTCTTCTGCCTTGGAACTGAATCATAGCATTGATTCTAAGACTGAAAATAAGAGGTTTTGTGTTTTTTTTAAGTCAAGAGGAAATAATAGATTTCTCCTTTATTAGAGGTCTTTAAGTGAAGATGAAATGACCTTATTAATGACAGTCTAGCAAGGGGATTCTTGACCTCTCCTCCCACAGGGTCCATGGAAAGGGGAAATTACATCTTTATTTTTACTAACCTCTAACCAAAATTTCTTCTGGACTCCATTTGGGTTTTTCTTGGCAAAAATACTGGAGTGGCTTGCCATTTCCTTTTCCAGAGAATTTTACAGATGAGGAAACTGAGACAACTACAGTTAAGGGACTTTCCCCGAGTCACACAGCTAGAAAGTATCTAAGGTCAGATTTGAATCCAGTCCTAGAACTCTAACCACTGTGTCATCTAGTAGTTAGAGTCAGGAAGACCTGAATTCTAATCTGGCTTTAGATCCTACCTAGCTGTGTAACCCTGGAAAAGTCATTTAATAGTTAGTTGTTTAACAAAAGGATCCTCTGGAGAAGGAAATGGCAAACCATTCCATTATCTCTGCAAGAAAACCCCATGGACTTATGGTCCATGGAGTCATGAAGAGACAGGCATGACTAAATGGCTGAACAATAACTACAAACCAAAATTTAGCATTTCCTTCAATTATTTAAAAAAATTAGTCTTAGAAGGCTTCTATAGGATGCACCAGAATGCCAAAAGGGTCTATAACACACACACACACACACACACACACACACACACACACACACACACACACACACAGAGGATTAGGAACCCTTGGTCTAGAAGGAATTCTTAATCTGGAGTGGATTAGTTTCTGAGGTCCCTTCCAAATCAGAGATTCCATTATTTCTCTTTGTACTATGATCAGTCTTCATAGATATAGTGAGGCCACTATGATGAGTTTTTAAAAACTGACCAGCAAGTTTATTGCTGAGACCAGATAGGTACAGACAGAAAAGCCCAAGGAGGAGGCCTCCATTCCCAAGAAATACTCCAAGGTCTTAAGTAGTGAAGAAACCATGAAAGCAATCAGCCAGAGAAAGTGGTCCCCTCTTTATACATTTTCCAAATCCAGCAAGTCTTTTTTGTCTCTAGACATCAACCTATTTGAAGGTCATTCTGGGACTCAAAGGAGACCCATTTAGTTAAAGGCAACTGGGGAGAGGAGAGTAGTCGAAGAAGCAAAGATTCAGCTAAAATCTTAGAAGATGAAACGGGTTTCCCTTGAAACTGTCTCTGCTTCGGCTCAAGGAGAAATTGCCTACTTGACACAGCTGCCTGGGCCAAGGTGCATACTGTAACTATAAAGGTCACCCTACCCCCCCACCACCACCTCTTAAGTACTGTGGATTACTAATGTGGTTTTATGTTTCCTAGAACAGCACCAAAGTATGGACAGTCATATTCCCCACTGGTTCGGAAGCTAGACACAAGTTAATCCATCAGAGCTGGACTGGGTGCTGAGGAAAAGGATGGAGAGTCAGGGAGAGGAATGAGAGAGATAGAAAGCAGGACTCTCAGTAATCCAACTCCCACCACCACCACAAAAAGAATAATGAGAACTTCCACCACCTATTTCTCTAATGAACATTGCATAAGACAGTCATCTCAAATGGCTTTCAGATTAGACAAAGTAAGACCCAAAAGGGTCAATGGCCAAAAGCCAAGAGGAGTAGGAACAAAAGAAAAGGACTTGGTAGTCTTCCACTGCAAGCCCAACACCTCTAGAAAAACTGGAGGTCTATGAGGTCTTCTGACCCCACCATGCAAAGAAACTGAAGGCTGAAACACCGGGAGCAATTCTCTAATCAAAGATCATCAATATAAGTCCAGAGGAACAATCATGAAGGCAGACAAACTGCTAAGGATCAGGGTATCCATGGAGGGCCCTACAGTCTTCACCAATAAATTTACATGGAGAACAAAGATAAAACAGGTTTATTTGCTGTGAAAATGTTCCTCCCCCAACCCCCAGAATGATCTAATTCATCCTCTGTCTCTTTCTCTTCACCTCATTTGAGATTGTATAATTATGAGCTAGATGGGAGCTTAGAACTTATATTTTGCAAGGAAATAGGTCTAGATTGAGGCTGATGGGCAGGAAAGGAGAATTGTGGGAAACCTTCAGTGCTTTAGGAAGGATGTGTTTGAGCTAAAAAGCTGAGGTGCTCCAGAATGATTCCATTCCTAGAAAAATGGATGAAAAGATTGGAGAAATGAAGAGGAAAGATCACAAGCACAAAGACTGTATTGCCCAAGTCAAGAAGATGGGTTTTGAATGTCTTTAGAGTTGTTGAACATGAAGAAAAATAACCTTCAAGTTTCCCTTTTCTTGGTCCCATCATAATGAGAAATGGTTTTTGGCTGCGAGATGATGGAGACAGGGCAAATAGGAGGGCAAGAACTTTGTTTCTTCTGTTCCTTCCCCTCCCCATGATAGAAGGCCAGTTTGGATATAGCCCTGCCTACAAAGTGGTTCCCAGTAGGTGCTCAGCTGGGACCAGGGCCAGCTTTCTATTTGTTTCTCCTCACATGTAGGGAAAAGATGTGGGAAATGACCAACTGATGGGATCCTGCCTGCTCTAGGGCATGGATAGGAATTTGACTCAGTCTTGGGACTTTCAGAGCTATCCCAGAGTGAACTCAAGTCCCTCAAGAGGGATAAGAACAGAAACAGCCCCAGGGCAGCCAGGAGCAGTACCAGAACAAATAACTATTTGTTTCACTTTGATGCCAGATTTCCATGCTCTGCAGGATACTCCTGAGATTCAGCCTAATTCATTCTCATGATCAATGAGAATAATCTCTTCCCCATCAAAGAAATTTTACTAGTAATTGAAATTGTTTGGTGTCCAGACACAGCTCGGATTTAATATTGTTGGATGTCTTTTAGCTGCCCATTTCCTTGCTGGTCACCTCCTGATTGTACTTCTGCTTTCCATTTCCTAAAAGTGGACATGGTTTTTTTCTAACAAACCTGCCCCAACCCAAGTGTACTTTTCCCATTACATTCCCACATAATTACAATATCCAAACACTGAAAGGGACCTTTGAGGGCACCAAGTTCAACTTATATCTGAAGGAAGATTCTCCTCTACAACATCCCTAGAAAATAGTCCTCAATGTTCCACCTTCAGGTTCCACCAGAAAAATCAACAATCTAGTCCATTTGTGGACAGTTCTAATTGCTAGAAATGTTCTCTTACTGGAAGCCAGATTTAACCACTGCACAAGTTCTAACTATCACATTTACTTCTCCCCTCTAGGCATCAGAAAAACAAATCTAATCTCTTTTGCTTTAGCAATGTTTCAAATGCTTGAAGACAAATTTCATGTCCCAATGTAATTCTTTTATTTTCCAAGTTAAATATTCCCAACTCTTTCCACTGATCTTGGATAGCATTGTTTGGAATCTTTTTCAACTCATATCTGATGTGATGTATGTCTAGATAGGTTCCAGTAGATCATTGCATTGCATTGAATTCAGTTCTGGACACTTCATTTTAGAAGAGCACTGGCAAAGCCAGAGTTTGCATAGGTACAGACATTGGGGATGTTGAAAGGATTCCAGATAATGCCAGATTAAGATTGACTGAAAGAACTAGATATGTTTTAGCCTAAAAAAGGAAATACCAGAGGCAGGTAGAACTTTAGAACAAGTTCCAAATATTTTAAGGTTTGTCAGGTAAAAGTGAAATTAGGGTGGTTTTGCTGGTTCCCAGTGATGAGAACTAAGACCAATAGCTTACATTTATAGAGAGGCAGATTTCAACTTAATATAGTGGGGGAAAGCCTGCAAACAATTAGAGCTATTCTGAAGTGAAATGGTCTGCTTCTAAAACTAGGGAATTCAGCATTGCTGGAGATCTTAAAACAGAGGTTGGATGGTCACTTTCATATTAGTTGGAAAAATAGTCCCTGCTGGGCTTATAATGGACTGGAAGACCTTTGAGGTCCTTTCTAACTCTGAAATTCTTGGATGTGAAACACAGGGTAACCCAAACATATACTGGCAAGCTGGTCTCTCTCCCATCCTAAGGGCAGCAGAAAGCTACATGAGAGGAGAACTGAGAAGCATGAGAGTATACCCATTCCAAGACATTGAGTGGTCTTAGGAAAGTGCCACAGCTGCCCAGAGTATTCTATGGATCTATGGGACAGATGCCATGAGATAAAGGTGTCAGGACTCAAAGATGGAGACTATATGATCAAGTCTTGCAGGAGAGAAATGGGACTGGTCTGGGCTCCTTAGAGAAAGCAGAGTCTATTTTGAGGAAGGCTTATCTCCATTTCTTAAAAGTTTATTTATTACATATTTGCAATATATCATATGAATTATTGTTATATTTTATATTGTTCTAAAAATTATAACTCAAAAAAAAGTTTATTTGCCTTTTGATATTCTTTTTCTTCTGAGGCAATTTTATGATAAATGTGGTTAACTATTGTGTGGCTGATGTTTGTATTTCATTACTCAAATGTAGCTGAGAAGGGCCATAAAGGAACAGCAAGAAGAGGATAAATTTAAAACCACATTATTTTGCCAGAGGATCATTTTTTTTCTGACTGGGAGCTTAGAGCTGAAAAAAATAAAAAGAGAGAGAATTACCAATTCAGTTTTACTATTTATCATGGTGAAGGGAACACAACCCAGGATTTCTGTGTAGGCAATGAATCAGCAGTTTGGCTTGGAGGTATGGTATTGGAGGAGTGATCTTTGCTACTTTCCTTCTCATTGTTTCCTTTGGCTGGTTTAAAAGAAAACCATTCCTCCAAAGGACAGTCCCTAAGTGAGGGTATGCTGAGAAAGCCATACCCAAGGGAGTGGCTGAGAGGAGTAGTTTATATCACTAGAAAGTAGAAATGAGTTCACCCAGAATAGTATAGCACCAACATTACTTTACCACTGCTAGAATACTAAATAGGTTTGAATAAAAAATTCTAGATCCTAAAATTCAAGGTAATAAAAAGGCGACTATAACCTTTTTTTTAATCTGTAAACTATGCTTTGTTAATGCATCCTAAAATTGCATTAGTTTTGTTTGTTTGGTTAAGTTTGGGAGTTTTGATTTTCTTTGGGATTTTTTTGGCTGTCACCAAAAACTATTGGCTTATCTTGAACTTGTAGTCTACTAAAACCCCACGTTTAGTCACATCTCTTCCATTCTATACTCATCTATCTAATATTTTGAACCTAGGATTAGAACTTTACATTTGTCACCCTTTTTCATTTGGCCTAATGTTCTAGCCTTTTGATAGCTATTTGAATACTAATTCTGTCATCCAGAATGTAACCTACTCCTTCCATCTTGCCACCAATCACAAATTGAATAACCAAGTCATATATGCCTTCATCCAAATTACTAATTTAAAGAAATTTATGCCCTGATTAGGACAGAGCCCCTCTGCCATTCCACTAAAGACAAATCTACATCAATGAATCAAGCACTAGTCTTTGGGTCATGCCATTCAACCAATAGTAAATCCATTTAACTATATTTCCTCAGGAATTCATGAGTTCCTTGAAGACAGGGATTGTCTCATATTTGTCTTGATACCCTAAGTACCTTTTAAATTTTCTTCTTAAATTTCATTGGGGCAGGCAGAGTTCAATGAAAGGAAAACATCACATAAAAATAATGCTACCATTACACTGAACAAATGCTTATAAAAATAATTGTTCAGTCACATCCAACTCTTTGGAACCCCATTGGGGTTTTCTTAACAAAAATACTGGAATGGTTTGCCATTATCTTCTCTATCTTATTTTACAGATGAGGAACTAAGGTAGACAGGGTTAAGTGACTTGCCCAGGATCACCTAAGATAGTAAGATTATAAGGCCATATTTGAACTCAGGAAGATGGGTCTTTCCAACTTTAAACCAGTGCTCTAATCACTGTGCCATTTTGCTGCCCAAATAAAAAATAATAGTAGGTGCTTGTAAGACATGATACACAGGAATGGAGAGGGGTAAATGCCCCAGCATTCAAAAAGGAAAAGACAGATTCTTTGAAATACAGGGTCTTGAACCTATTCCAAACAAAATTCTACAATGCATTTTCTAAAAGATAGTTTCGTGAGCATTCACCAAGGGAAGTAATTACTATTGGTGTGGTTAGCATGGTTTTGTTAAGACATGCCAGACTAACATCATTTCATTTTTCAAAATGTTTATGAGATCAGAGGATTGAAGGCATGATATTTAACAGTCTTCGACAAAAATCTTGTCAGCCTGATTGGAGAGATATGGGTTGGACTACAGTTTCAATCTACCAATAAGTTTTTATTAAGCCCCTATTATTATTTTAAGGATTTATTAAGCACTTACTATTAAAAGCATTTACAAAGAACCTATTATTATTTTTATAAAAATTCATTTAGCACCTATGTTAATTTTTATAAGCATTTATTAGCACCTACTGTTATCTTTTACTAAATGCTTGTAAAAATAGAAGTAGGTGCTTAATAAATGTTCAATGGTGAATCACTACTGTCATCCAACCAACATTTCTCCATCAGACCCACAAAGGCATTGTCAAAGAATCTATTAAATACCATGTCTTGGGGCAAGTAGTTAGCTCAGTGGATAGAGAGCCTGACCTACAAACAGGAGATCCCAGTCTTGATATCCTAAATGTCTTTTAATTTTTTTTCTTTTTCTTTCTATCTTTTTATCAAACGTAGCCTCAGATACTTCCTAAGTTCTGTGCCCCTGAAAAGTCACTTAAGTCCAATTGCCTGGCCCTTACCACTCTTCTGCTTTGGAAACAATATTTAGTATCAATTCTAAGACAGAAGGTGAGGGTATATCTGAATAAATAAATGCAAAAATATGTCTTCGTTCCCCTGTTCTAGTAAGCATTTTGAAAAAACGAAATGATGTTAGTCTGGCACATCTTAACAAAACCATGCTCATCAACAGAAATCACTTCCCTTGCTGAGTGATCACAAAAATATCTTTTAGAAAAAGCATTCTAGAATTTTGCCAGGAATAGGTTCAAGACTGTATTTTAGAGAATTTATCTTCTCCTTTCAGAACACTGAGGCATTTGCCCAGCTCTGTTCCTGTACGTTTTCTTGTCATGGACTTTTTTTGGATCCCTAAAAGCAACTCATGGTCATGCCTGTTATTAAGCCATTTAAGTTGTGTCCAATTTTTTGTGACCCTATTTGGGGCTTTCTTGGCAATGACAATGGAGTGGTTTGTCATTTTCTTTTCCAGCTCATTTTACAGATTAGGAAACTAAAGCCAACAGGTGAAGTGACTTGCCCAGGGTCACACAGCCAGTAAGTGTCTGAGACTAGATTTGAGCTCAGAAAGATGAGTCTCCCAGATGCCAAATGCAGCACTCTATCCATTGTGCCATCTAGTTGCCCTATGAGCAACTCAGGATTCACATTTGCATATTCTTTAAGGACTCTGAGATGTAATTATTCCTGGTCTGATGATTTAAACTCATGGAGGAAAACAGTTTCAAATTCCCTGTTTGGTATATATACTTCCAAGTCTGGCACTTTTATTTTCTCCTTGATAAAGAAAGCAAAATAAGGGCAGAATAGTTCTGTTTTCTCTCCCATTGCCTGTGACATTTGTCCCATCTATTCTAAGCAGCAGTCTTGTCCCTTTTTTGATCTTCATCTTTCTTCCAAAATTTTTTATAAAAGCTCTTTGGTTGTTCTTTATCATTTATAGCAGATCTCAGTTCATTTTGGGATTAAATACTCTTAATATTATTCTTCTAGACTAGGTCACTTTTCTGAATTCAATCCTCACTTCCATTTTTCTGGATTTGTCTTTTTAAAATCTGAATTGGTCAGTGGGTTTCCTGTACAATTACACTAGCCTCTTTAGACCAAGGATCCATGAATGCTTTATTTTCACTATATCTAATTAAAATCAAGCATTTCTTTGACTGTGAATGGAGACAAAGGACATTCAGAGAAGTGGTCTGTAGGCTTCACCAGACTGCCAAAAGGGTGTATGACACCAAAAAAGGATAAGAACCCCATACTTCCTTTTCTTCCTCATTAGAATCATTTGAATTTGATTCTTTAGAACATCTTGTCTCCCTTAAGCCAGTTCCTCCTCTAAAATCTTGAGTTATGGGATCCTATATATATTTTCTCTGAACTTTTTCTTTGTCAAGAAAATCTATTCTCCCCAAATCCAGGGTATATGTCGATTTATGCCCAATATTCCTCTCCTTAAAATGCAGACAAGCAAGACAGCTCTAAAGGTTATATGTTGGTGTATATAACCCAGACTGAATTGCTTGTCAACTCTGGGAGGGAGGAGGGAAGAAGGGAGGGAAACAACATGAATCATATCACTTTGGGAAAGTTATGTAGAAATTTGTTATTAAAATAAAACAAAGATAAAACTTTTTTTAAAAAGTTACATGTTGGGAGCAGCTGGATAGCACAGTGGATAAAGTGCCAGGCATGGAGTGAGAAGGATCTGGAGTCAAATTTTGCCTCAGATACTTCCTAATTGTTGGACCCTGGGCAAGTCATTTAACCTGCATTGCCTAGCCCTTGTTGCTCTTCTTTCTTAGAACTGATAGTAAGGTAGAAGGTAAGGTTTGGGGGGTGGGGGGATTGTTAAGTTCCATATTGAATTTATTACATACTTAATAGTAAAGTTGGGGGAGAGAGGGGCAGCTGGTTGGCACAGAGACTAAAGGTCTTGGGTTCAAATTTCACCTCAGTCACTTCCTAGCTGTGTGATCTTGGACAAATCACTTAATTCCCACTGCCTTGCCCTTACCACTCTTTTGCCCTGGAACTAATATAAAGTATTGATTCTAAGATGGAAGGCAAGGGTGTTTTAAAAAATAAAAGCAGGGCAGCTGGGTGGCTTAGTGGAAAGAAGCCAGGGCTAAACAAGGGAGGACCTGAGTTCAGATATGACCTCAGATACTTCCTAGCTGTGTGATCCTGGGCAAGTCAATTAACTCCAATTGCCTAGCCCTTACAGCTCTTCTGCCATGAAATGATACTTAGTAATGATTCTAAGATAGAGGGTAAAAAAAATTTTTTTAAGTAAAACTGAGCTCTATGTAATAAAGATTTATAGTTTTTGGTAAAATCTTTCTGTTTGACTTTGTATAAGGAAATGTTGATTTTATTTGGTGTTTAAGTTCAGGATAAGAAAAAAAATATTCCCTCCTAATCTGTTGTGAATTCAAAGATAACACAGTCACTTCCTCCCAAAGTTCCCATCATGTCTACTTGTCTATTTTAACAACTAGTCGCCTTTTGCCAAACTGTAAGTAGAGAAAAAAACAGGTTCTCGTGTTCTTAATCTCCCTGGACCCATCTGCATGATTTCTGTGTCCTCAGTAATGATCCTAGCACCTATTTATACCTTGGCAAATTTAATTAAGTTCATTATTACTCTCTTTTTCTCCATCATTAATAGACCTAGCTTTCGAGCCAGACCCTGCACCGCTCCCCTCGGAGCCTGTCCCCGGCCCCTACACACAGACACACACACGGAGCATTTCCTGCTGCCTGTCACAAGCCTATGTATCATGTTCCTTCTTTGCTTCTAAATCTGAGTGATGATGCGGGAGAAGCAACCAATCTGCGGTCATTCTCTGGGCTGAGTGAGACGCCGTCACCTGAGTTGTCATCCTTTACTGAGTTTGAAGAGCTGTCCAGGACGTCCTGCTCCGACCCAAACGTGCGCCTAAAACCCAGATAAAATGATTGCTTTGCTCAGAAATGATGTTCTCTGGCTTGTCTAAGACCTGCAAGGCAGCTGGTGGTCCTCTGCCCCAGGCTCGCGTGGCTCTCTTCTCAGGACCCCCGCCCCCCCCCTGCCCCAGGGAGTGATCCAATCCCATGAATGCAGAGAACCCACTAGGGTACCTGATGAAGGTATTTCTGGAACAGAGACCAGAAAAGGCATCACCGAATAATTTGGCTTTGTGCCCCAGAATCTTAACTCTGAAAACGACTCCCTTTTAGCCATTTGACAAGGTAAAGGGGATTACATTGGATCCTGGGAATGGCCTCTGGTGGGGATACCTTAGACAATGGTATATAAGTGCAACATGGAAAATGGCAGGGTGGAATTCCTGCAAGATACAGGGTCAAGCCTCACCCAGAATTCATCCATCCAGGACAACCCCCCCTGGAATTCTGGGTGAGGCTTGACTCTGTATCTTGCAGGAATTCCACCCTGCCATTTTCCATGTTGCAATAAGGAACCCTTTATGGCTACCATTTAAATCTCTTCAGGCTTTTCTTTGTTCTAGAATGCCCATGCCTTGCTGGGTCTTTGCATGTGGATTTTATCTTCTTTATTTCATATAAAAAAGTAGAGAATACCAGAGTTTGAAAGCACCTCTGAGGATATTGATACCAGCCTATTTTCTGATTTCATTTTGTAACATCCATGACGGGTGAGACCGAGAGATAGGAACCAGGTGCCCAGAGAGAAGAGAAAGGTTAAGATAACATTGTGAGACGAGTTCAGAGGACTGAAGAGGAAGCATGACACACGGCTTCCTGCTAGAGAGGTTATGAACTTACAGTGCTGCACTGTAAGTTCATAACCTCTCTGACATATATATATATATAAATATATATTTTTTTCTGGAATGAATATATACATATATATTCATTCATTTATTTGTTTATTTTGTTTTTGTTTTTGGCCATGGACAATGTGGAAATTTGTTTTGCTGGGCTATATTTGTTACAAAGTTATGATTTTTTTTATTTCAATTGGAGGATCAGTGGTGGGGGGATAATATATATTTATAAAAATAAATAATTTTTTAAAAAATAATATTATAGAAGATTGAAAAAGAAACAAGAGATTTTTGAAGAGGACCTCTGATTGGGGGCAACTAAGTGAGAGCCAGGACCAGAGATGGTTCACATATGGCCTCAGATACTTCCTAGCTATGTGACCCTGGGCAAGTCACTTAACTTCCATTGCCTAGCCCTTACCACTCTTCTGNATATATATATATATATATTCATTCATTTATTTGTTTATTTTGTTTTTGTTTTTGGCCATGGACAATGTGGAAATTTGTTTTGCTGGGCTATATTTGTTACAAAGTTATGATTTTTTTAATTTCAATTGGAGGATCAGTGGTGGGGGGATAATATATATTTATAAAAATAAATAATTTTTTAAAAAATAATATTATAGAAGATTGAAAAAGAAACAAGAGATTTTTGAAGAGGACCTCTGATTGGGGGCAACTAAGTGAGAGCCAGGACCAGAGATGGTTCACATATGGCCTCAGATACTTCCTAGCTATGTGACCCTGGGCAAGTCACTTAACTTCCATTGCCTAGCCCTTACCACTCTTCTGCCCTAGAAACAATATACAGTATTATACAATACACAGTATTGGTTCTAAGGCAGCAGATGAGGGTTTTAAAAGAGAGAGAGAGAACCTCTGATCAAATTCACAACTGTTTTCATCTTCATTCTCTAAACTAACAGGAAATCCATCCCACTTCCCTAACTAGATTTGGCTCCACTTCAGAGTTACTCAATCTCTTCAGATAATAATAGCCATGTTCATCTAGCACTTTTAAAGGTTAACAAAGTTTTCTTCATAATAACCCCAGAACAGGGCTTATTCAATCATTTTCCCCATTTTATATATAAGAAAACATAGTCCTATGTCTAGCACTGGAAAGGACCTCAGAGGCCATGTAGTACAACCCCTTCATTTTTACAGATGAGGAAACTGAGGCAGAGAGAAATTAAGTAACTTCCCAGGGGCACACAGCTAGGAAGGATCACAGATGGGATACAAACTCAACTGATTTTAACACCAATGCTCTTTCCACTCTGTCTAAAGAGCTCTGTGAGGGAGACTGCTCATTAAATGGGGCATAATCTTTTATTATTGCATCTCTGACCTCATATGGGCATCATGCCCTGTCTTCCTCTCCTCTTTCCCCCCCACACTCCCACCCCATTTACAGTCACTGGCATTCTTGGCACCATCCTACTCAGCAGCTGCAAGAAGCCATGATGAGCCACTGCTATATTTCTTCAAGTCACCTCTACTCTGAAAAGCACAAGCTCCCCACAAAGAATCACCAGCAATGCTTCAGTCTTCCAAGTCTCAGAGAAAGGGGACCAGGAGAGATAGATGTAGCTGCTGGAACAAGAGCTAGAAGAGCTACTTTATATCTCATTTTACACATGAAGAACCTGAGACCCACACAGGTGAAGTGAATTACTCAAAGTCACTTAGCTGGTTTGAAGAAGAGCTGGGATCTGAACTTGGGCCATCAGATTCCAAATTGAGCAAGCTTTCTGCTCCATCGTGCTGCTCTACATTTATCTGTATGTTCCCAGTCATGAAGCATTATTAGTGTCTTGTCTTGAACCATAGGCTCCGAAAGGGAAAGAGCCATGGTTGTTTTTTTTAAACCCATACTTTCCATCTTAAAATCAATACTGTCTATTGGTTACAAGGCAGAAGAGTGGTAAGGGCTAGGCAATGGGGGTTAAGTGACTTGCCCAGGGTCACACAGCTAGGAAATGTTTGAGGCCAAAATTGAACCCAGGATCTCCCATCTCTAGGCCTGGCTCTCAATCCACTGAGCCACCCAGCTGCCTCCAAGGGCCATGTTTAACTTGCCAATATGTTGAGTTTGGAATACTAAGTGGAGCTATCCAGGAGGAATCAGATTCTTATGGCAGATAGGGTTAGGGAGATAGGTTTCAAAGTTATGCCTATAAAGGCTATTGATGATTTAGAAGGGTGAAACCTCCAAAGAAGAAAATATAGTGAAAAAAAAGGACTGAGCTTTGGGGAAACTCCCCAAAGTAGTGGTGAAAAGGAAGAAAGTCATCAAAGGGGAGACAGACAGACAGAGATAGAGAGGTCAGGGAGGTAAGACAAGAGCCATGAGAGTGTATTATCAAGGAAGCGAAGGGAAGAGAAAATAAAGTATGGTCAATAGTGCCAAATGTGGCAAAGAAGACAATGAAAATGGGCACTAAGAAAGAACACCATTGTATTTAGCTACTAGGAGCTCATGGGTCATTTTGAAGAGAAGATTGTTAGTCTAGTAACAGGGATAGAAGCTAGATTGCAAAGGGCTGAGGAATGAATGATGGAAAGGAAGCAAGCAAGCAAGTATAGATGATTCTTCCGAAGAATGTGGTGACAAAAGAGTAAGATGGTACATGGAAATAGCAAGATGACGGACTTTTTTTTCTTTTTTAGAATGAGACCCAAGCATGTCGATAGGCAGAGAAAAAGCTGGTAAAGAAGTCTGAGACCATTGATGAATCAAGATCTTATAGAAAGTGAGAAGGGTTCATACATCATCAGTTTTGAGCTGGAAGAGACCCTAGAGTTCTAAGGTCTAGCTTTCTCATTTAACCTATAGCCTCCCTCAAAGGGACATTGCTATGGAGATTTGGTGCCTCAAAAGGGAGAAGAAATTTTCCTCAACAGAGGCTGAAAAGGAGAGTAAGCAAATTAGAGATACATTTTCAACAATGTTAAGTAATCTATGATATCCATCCTCCACACTACTTTGAACCCAAAAAGAGACCTAATAAGGAACTAAGCCAGTAGCAGTGAAGGGTAGAAGTTGATTTGTTTGTTCAAGTAACTATCACAGGCAAACTACACAGCCAATATAGCACACCTGGTTATACACAAATAAGGAAATCAGAGAAACTGAGTAACTTCCTTAATATCCCACAAATAAGTACCAGAGAAAATATGCGGACCCAGGTTTTTTTTAATCTCATATCTAGAATGTATTCCATTTTACCAAAGAGAATGGGATCAAGAACACAAGTGAAGAGGTTAAATCTTGAAAAAGGAAACTGAGAGGACAGATAGGTAACATATTAGATAGAATGCCTGGCCTGGAGCTGGGAAAACCTGAATTCAAATCTAGCTTCTCATACTTCCTAACTATGTGACCTTGAGCAAGTCATTTAATCCCCATTGCCTAGCCTTTGCCACTCTTCTGGTTTAGAATTGATACAAGGAAGGAAGGGAGAAAAGAGAATGGTTAAGAGTAACCATGTTTTTAAATGATTGAAGGAGAGAGGTTCTGAAGTTCCTGACAAATTACCTTCATTTGCTAAACAAAATTAGAGATAAGACCTTCTGTTGACAGTTAAGAGGAAGAGATGATGGGCTTGAAATCAGACAATTACAGAATTTTAGAGTTGGAAGGGATGTCAAGAGCCATCTTGTTCCAGAGAAAGAACTGTGGGAGCAGAAACACAGAAGAAAAACAACTGCTTGATCACATGGGTTGATGGAAATATGATTGGGGATGTAGACTCTAAACAAGCACCCTAGTGCAAATATCAATAATATGGAAATAGGTCTTGATCAATGACACATGTAAAACCCAGTGGAATTGAGTGTTGGCTATGGGAGGGAGTGGGAGGAGGAGAGAGAAAGAACATGAATCACATAACCATAGAAAAATTTTCTTAATCAATAAAATTAAATTTCAAAAAATAAAAGAGCCATCTTGTTTAACTCATACATGACCAAAAATTCACATTCACACACACACACACACACACACACACACACACACACACACACACAAAGTCCTGGACAAATGTTCAACCAATTTGGTACCTTGAGAACAAGGACTCTTTCATGTTTATCTTCATACCCTCAGTGCCTAATACAGTACTTGGTATATGGTAAGGTATTTAATAAGAGTTTATTCCTTGATTGAATGGCACAGTCTTTGCTTGGGAATGTGATTAGAGGCTGATAAGATTTCTAAAAGAACTGTTTAGGAGAAGTAAAGATCCAACTGAGATTAGGTAACATTACTTTATGGTAGACAAAATTAGTGCAATTTGGGGATTTTTTCCAATTGTACTCAATAGCCCAGGAACAAGAGTAGAATAAACAGATGGCAGAGATTAGCCATGGGTGGAGATTAACATGGTTGTAAGAAAATTTCAAAGGGATGAGGGAGACTCTGGTATTGATAATAGTGTTATTGAAATGTCTGACTATTGGACCTAACTGGGTAGGGAAGCAAGTAAAGCCAGAACAGGAGTTTTTACAGATGGGGTAATTCCTCAGAAGCCACTAACTGACAGACAAGCATCTAAATGGATAAAAAGATATCAGTCACCAGAATAAGGACTGCCAGAGACCTAGCAAAGTAGGAGCTCTGCTGCTGGCTAAGGCATTCTTCTTTAACAAGTGTAACAGTAATAGTATGGTTTTATTACAATGTATTGAAATGAGTAAGGTTGTTGTTTCCCACCCTGGACCATTGCTTCCTGGTATAACTTTCTCTCTAGTCATTCCTGCTCCTCCTCACCTCTGAAAAGGGGTTTTCCTTTCAAAATGGAATTTAGAGTTGCAAAAGCCCCACCTCCTCTTCAACCAGCTAGTTACAGCCTGTCTTAGACAAACCGTTTCTTCATTACCTTGAGAGAAAGGTTTTAGATTGTTCTTTCTCTGTCTATCTATCTCTCTTGCTCTCTCTGGCTCTCTGGCTCTGTCTCTCTCTGTCTCTCTCTGCCTGCCTGTCTGGTCATCTGTTTGTCTCTTTCTTTCTCTTCCCTGCTCTGAGAGGTTATAAATGTTGAATCAATAATTTTATTCCTACAGCTCTGAGCCCCCAGCCAGAGAATTACCTTGACAAAAATATAAACCATAATTGTAAAATATATTTCTCTCCCCTCCCAGGTGCTACCCTCTTTTCTCTGCTGTAATTTCAGGCTAGTAATGCAGTAGTTAACCATAAAATACACTTAACATACTTAAAATATAAAAATAAACAGAAAACCAATCAAACATTAATATGGGAAGATAAGTTTTAGGAAAGGTCAGTACTCTCCCAGGAGGTAGAACAAGGGGAAGAAGAAAGAAGTGAAATAAAAGGGAATTAGCATTTATATAAAGCCTATTATGTGCTAGACACTTTGCTAAATACTTTATGATTATTATCTCTTCTGATCTTCACAATAATTCTGTGAGGTAAGTGCTGTTGTCTCCATTTTATAGTTGATAAAACTGAGGCAAACAGGTTAAGTGACTTGCCCTGGGACACATGGTTAGTAGTAACTGTCCGAAGCAAAATTTGAGCTCAGGACTTCCCGGTTCCAAGAAGGAAGGAAAAGTGAGACAGAGAGGGAAGGAGGGAAGGAAGGAAATGGAGAATCACCCCTTGTGAGCCTCAGTACTGTCTTTGGAGACTTTTTTTTAACAATATGACTATAGTCCTAAAGCCAGACACTGAAGATCTCAAATTAGTACTAAGATCTGTCCAAATCCAACTCTCTGTCTCCATCAGGACTACTGGTAGAGACCTCATGGTGCTTCTCCTATATTTTTCCTCCTCCTAGAGTGCTTTTCTGAAATACCCTTTGGGGGCTGCTTAGCCTTCCATCAGGATCAGAGTCTAAGAAACTCCCAGGAGGATTGATGATAGAAACATTAGGTAGTATTCTTCCTTACCAGCAGGAACCTATCTCCTGGCAGCACCAAAGTACATTACACACAAATAATATCAAACCCACTGCTTTATCTTAACATTTCTTCTAAATGGATAAAAAAAAGTAGGGAATTTCAGACTTTGACCTGGGATGAAAAGTGGAGACTTTATTGGCCAAGGGATGCAGAGCAGTGAGAAGAGAAAACAGGTACTAGAGCAGAGTAAAGTTTTTCAGTGGCTTTGGAAAACCATAGTCAAAAGCTAGAAGAGAGAGCTATCCTCTTGATTATGGATTTCATAAAGAAGGAAAGGTTTTCTGGAGATGAAAAGGTATTTGTAACATATCAAGGAAATTGAGGGAAAGGCTCTAGTTTGCCATGAATATATGAAAGGAAAGAGAGCAAAGTAGGAGGAAATGCCTGTAGTAAGAAAACAAAACAAACCATATTTTAAAGCATTAAGGGAATTAGATATTTAATGGAAAATTCTCTTTGTAAGTTAATTATCCCCTTACTCCTAATTTATTCCACATATACTTGAGTTTTCATATAACAGTTTGCTTAAAGTGGAGCAGATAAGTAAAATATTCTTTATATAATAAATGTACCATAAGGATATGAGTCTGACCAATTGGCACTGGGCTCACGACTCACCTGGCACCAGTGGGTCCCCACAACTATGCCTGCAGTGTCCAAAGGAGGGTCTTTTTAAAAATGCTAAATTATTGGAATCAACAAAGTAATGACCCTCAGGGAAATGAACAGAAACTAATTAAAGGCGATAAAGAAAACAGTGGCACCCAGAGAAGGAGAATAAAGGAGAAAGCATCCTTGAGATGGATCAGTTTGAAATCCTGCAGTATCAAACTCTATCTCTGATATCTGCTCACTGAGAATTTCTTCAGTCTGGACATTTCCTCCTGGGACCAGATTTCTGACTGGCTAATTTGGAATGGAAGGGGAAACAGGAGAGAAAAAAATGGAAGAAGCTAGTTTCTGTTCCTTCTTTCTAAGTGATTGTTACAGAAGGTGGTTGGAGGTTATTGCTGAAGCTGGAGCTATGGCTTCAAAGGAAGAGTCTCTCTTCCTTTTATTATCACAACCCACGGAGCAGTCCTTAGAGTTGCAATAGTGGAACCTCAAGAAAGGATCTCCAGATACCCTTAGCTGTCATCATTTCATTAGGGTGATGATGCAGCATGGCATAGTGGACAGAATGCCATGTGACTATGAACAAGTCACACATCCACTTCCTCTCTGGTTTCCTCATTTTGCAAATGAGGATAAAAATATTTATACCTATAAAACAAACTTGTCACAACATTCAAATAAGATAATGTGTGAATGAAAAGCATTACAAACTTCAAAGTACTCTAATTACTTTTTCTAGAACTAGGGTTCAGGGACCTCAAAAAATTAGACTGCTAAATGCTGAAAATAGCCATGGTAGTTATTCCCAAAACCACTTCATCTGCTTACATATGTAATTACACAAAGTCGACCCATACCTCTTCACAGTTTATCCCCAACTACATTCAGCATCTTTTTGGCCCTGCAGTATAATCTGCTCCGACTCAAACAACTGCTTCCCTAGGACAGGTTGTCAAAAAATAGGACTGTCTGTCCCAGCCAAATAGGGAAGACTGGTCAAGGTCACCTTAGCATTTCTAATTCTTTCTACCTTAAGCTTCCCATCTGTTATTTGAGGAGGTCATTTGAGGAGTAGGAAATCAAAATAGACTTGTCAGAGAAGACCCTGGATGAGGAGTACTATGTAAATGCCACCCACGGGACATCAGTTTAGTGGCTATCGAGTAGCAGGACAAAGAAAGGGTTGCTCTAAGCTTTAGAAGGCTTCTTATATATATGAGCCTGAATCCACTTCAAATTCTTACTTCCTTATAACTTATCTCTAACATCTACCTCTTATTCCCCTACTCCTAAAGCTCTCTTTAGGTTTTGATTTGGGGGTTCATATGAAGTTGACATAATAAACCAAACACTGGCATAATACTATTTTTTTATCCCTAGTAGTAATGATGGATTGTTCAAATCATCCACATTCTCTCAGTCTCCTAGCATTTAGCACACTACCTAGAACACAGTACGCTCTTACTAAGTGCTTTTTGACTTGACTCCTTGTAAGAAATACAGAGTAGTAGAGTAGCAAGAGTGACAGATTTGGGTTTGGGGGACCAGAGTGTGAATCTTGGTTCTGCCACTTACTACCTATGTGACCTTGGAAAAATTTCCTTACCTCCAAGGTCTCTTTCAGCTCAAAATCTTATGATAATATGACCAATGGTAAACTTTGGCAAAATAGAGAAATACTCAGGATTAAGGAAGGTATGTATGGTCAGAGTTCTCAAAAAACAGGACCTTTGTCTCATTGGTACCATATTCTAACCAGATGAGAGCTACTCTGTCTAGACCATAATCTCAGAGGTAATGAAAAAAGTGTTGGAGCTCAAGTCCTTAACTCCAAGTTCAAATCCATACAAAGCTACTTGATACTTTTATGATAATTTCCTTATCTATACAAGGAGGAAAGTCAGATATATGACCTTTAAGGTATCTTATAATTTTAAATCTATGGTTCAATAACTGCTATATCTATGTCAATAAAAACAAGTTGGGAAAATAATAACATTCCATGTTTTCTTTGAAAAATAATAATTTAATTTTGCATTTTAATAATTTGGTAAAGGAAGGTCTTCCCTGGGAGCTCCTCGTGCCAATTGAAATAACAGGGCTAGTTTGTTGTTGTTTTTTTAACTTACAAATTTAAGGTTTACAAAGGGCTTTACAGTTACAAATCATAATGATGAAAGGGACTTTGAGACCCAGCCCCTTGCTTTTAGATAGCTAAGATATGATTTTCTCCCAAGCCATGGTGCCAGCACTCTACCCATCCTCATCATCCCCTTTGGACTCTGCTTCTAAGACCCTGGACTCTGATAGGCAAGCTTTCAACTTGGCTTACCCAGAAGCACACTACCAGACTATTTCCAAACTTTACTTAAAATGCTTCCCTCTCTTGCTCCCTTTTTATCTGGTCTTCCTCCATTAGAGAGAAGGACCCCTTGAGGGGAGGACCTGTCTTACTTGCTTTTAACTCACCTCTAGCATCATATCAACTCTTCTCATACACCTGACACACTGTGCCTGCTACACAGTAAGAGATT
The DNA here is from genome assembly GCF_016433145.1 of Gracilinanus agilis. Lineage (NCBI taxonomy): Eukaryota > Metazoa > Chordata > Mammalia > Didelphimorphia > Didelphidae > Gracilinanus > Gracilinanus agilis. The sequence goes on along the minus strand of NC_058131.1, from coordinate 474,751,610 downwards.
AATAAATGCTTTGTTAGTCATTCTTCTCCTTTTTACAGTTGAGAAAACTAAGGCCCAGAAGAGTTCTGAACTACCCAAGATCACACAGCTAATACGCAGCAGCTAAGATTAAGAGTGCTGACTTTGGAGACAGAAGACCTAGGCTAAAATCTGATCTCTGATATATTTCTGCTCACGTGAATTTAGGCAAGTGTCTTTACCACTCTGAGACTCAGTTTCCTGATCTTTAAAATAAGGAGAGTAAGCTAGATGTTCTACACATTATCCCTTTCAGGTGTTGTTCTATATCGTCATAAAGAAGTTCTCACTGTCTGTGAAAATTGGTAAACAATATGGGGAAAATCAGGTCTAGATCAACATCTCACATCCTAACCAAGATAAATTCAAAATGGGTAAATGACTTAAATATAGAGAATGAAATCATGAACAAATTAGGTGAACATAGAATAATATACCTGTCAGATCTGTGGGAAAGGAAGGAACTTAAGACCAAGTAAGAGATAGAGAATATTACAAAATGTAAGATGAATGACTTTGATTACATCAAATTAAAAAGGGTTTGTACAAACAAAACCCATGTAACCAAAATTAGAAGGAAAGCAACAAAATGGGGGGAAACCTTTATAACAAAACTCTCTGACAAAGATTTAATTTCCCAAATACATAAGAAACTAAGTCAAATTTGCAAAAAATCAAGCCATTCCCCAATCAAAAAAAAGGTCAAGGGATAGGAATAGGCAGTTGTCCAAAGAAGAAATCAACACTATCAATAATCACATAAAAAAAGTGTTCTAAATCCCTCCTGATTAGAGAAATGCAAATAAAAACAACTTACACCTAGCAGATTGGTCAATATGGCAGCAAAAGAAAGTGATAAATGTTGGAGCGGATGTGGCAAAATTGGGGCACTAACACACTGCTGGTAGAGTTGTGAATTGGTCCAACCATTCTGGAGGACAATTCGGAATTATGCCCAAAAGACTTTAAAAGAATGCCTACCCTTTGATCCAGCCATACCACTGCTGGGTTTGTACCCCAAAGAGATAATAAGAAAAAATACTTGGACAAAAATATTTATAGCTATGCTCTTTATGGTGACAAAAAATGGAAAATGAGGGGGTGTCCATCGATTGGGGAATGGCTCGATAAATTGTGGTATATGATATTGATGGAATACTATTGTGCTGAAAGGAATGATGAACTGGAGCAATTCCATGTGAACTGGAAAGACCTCCAGGAATTGATGCAGAGCAAAAGGCACAGAACCAGAAGTACATAGACTGATAACATTACAGCACAATTGAATATTATAGACTTCTCTACTAGCAGCAATGCAATAATCCAGGACAATCTCATATGAGAAACTTATGAGAAAGAATGCTATCCACATCCAGAGAAAGAACTGTGGGAGTAGAAACACAGAAGAAAAATATATGATTGATCACATGGTTCAATGGGGATATGATTGGGGTTTTAGTGTCAAAAGATCACTCTAATGCAAAAATAAATAACATGGAAATAGGTTTTGAACAATGATACATGTATCACGCAGTGGAATTGCTTGTTAGCTCTGGGAGTGGAGAGGGAAAGGAGCAGGGGCGGGGGGGGGGTCATGAATTGTGTAACCATGAAAAAATATTCTAAATAAATAAATAGATAACTTTTTTAAGTGCTCACTGCCTTCCCGATCATCACTGTGCTTTCCATTGAGTTTTTTCAGTACGTCCTTCCCAACACATTGAACCTTTCCTTCAGAACTTAGGGACCCTATCTCCCAAGAGAGTAGGATGTCCTTAAAAGTTCAGCATCTCCATTTTACAAACAAGGAAGCTCAGGTTCTAAAAAAAGGAAAATGGCTTTCCCAAATTTGCCCAATTTATTCTGCAGTAGGAAAACAGGAACAGACAGGAGGAGGTTCCATTTGGCAACTACCATTCAATACTAGGCCCATTTCTGCTTTCTGAAGGGGGCCAGATGAGCCAGTGAGCAGATGGCAAGCATGTTTGCCCCTTTCCCACTGACTTCTTTCATATAGAACACAAACCTTTGTGCCCCTTCCTAGAGAGCTTTCACAATATAGGCCCAAGTGTGGCAAAGATGGCACTGAGCTTAGCAAGGACTTTTATTGTAACAGATAATAAGCAACAAAAGGCAGGGATTTTCAGCTCTATACCTCACGCTGCTTGGCAGAATTTCTTTTTGCCCTTTTCTTCCTCTGCTTATCCCAAAATGGTACTAAATATGGAGTTGAGGGAAATGTACATGATCCTGAGATCCAATTTAAGCAGAGTTCGCTCTGATGAAATGTTCTGGGAGCATTCTGTCTGACCCATCACCTGCTCCTGTCTCCACTAGAATCCACCCATATGCTGCATCATTCATTTCAGCAGAAAGGAATGTCTGAAAGAAATCTGGGAGGATACTGAGGAGGAAAAGAAAAGCCTTCTCAAGTTCTTCATGAATAATATGTTGTTGTTTATTCATTTTCCAGTCAAATCTTTTTGTGACTCCTTTTGGTATTTTCTTGGCAAGGATATTGGAGTGATTTGCTACTTCCTTCTCCGGCTCATTTTACAGGTGAGAAAACTGAGGAAAATGGACTTAAATGACTTGCTGACAGTCACATAGCTAGTGTGTGAAGCTAGATTTGAACTCAGATCTTCCTGACTCCATTTATATCCACTGCACCACCAAATTGCCCATACTATCAGGAATAATACAGCTTCTAGTGAAGATATTAGACCTTTCCAAGAAAGCTCAGAATAGAAAAGCAATAGCCCAAACCTTGATTTTCCCAACCTGTGGCCCCAAAGGACTCAGAGAACAGAATACAAGTCCTTTTCAGTGAAATGTCAAACTTAGTCTGCCCAGATGAATCTTATGAGTCTGTGCCTCGATATAACTCTCCACAACATAACTATTCATTCCACAAATATTTATTGAGTTCCTCCTGTGCTTAAGTATATGTCAAAGAGTTCAGAGAGAACAAGACATATAACTGGAATATCTTGATGATCTCACCAGTACCCACAGGTTCAATTATCAACTTTGTGATGATGATTCCCAGATATGGATTACTCAAGAAATAATACATATGTATACAATATATCTCTTAAGCTTGTCTTTTTTTTAAACTCTTACCTTACATCTTAGAATCAATACTGTGCATTGGTTTCAAGGCAAAAGAGTGGTAAGGGCTAGGCAGTGAAGGTTAAGTGACTTGCCCAGAGTCACACAGGAAGTGTCTGAGGCCAGATTTGAACCCAGGACATCCATCCCATCTCTGGACCTGGCTCTTAATCCACTGGCTCTTAATCCACTGAGCCACCTAGCTGCCCCCTTAAACTTGTCTTTTAACACCAACTGCTGATTGGACATCTTCAACTTGGAGCCTCACAGAATTCTCAATCAACTAATAATCAAAAAACATTGATAACCTACTATACTCAGGCTTGATACTCTTAAATTCAATATTTCCAAGATGGAATTCATTACCTTCTTCTCTAAACCCACCTTCCTCCACACTCGACTCTCTTTCTAGTCTTCAATGTGTGTAACCTTGGATTAATCCTTGATTCTTTACTCTCATTTGCCTTTTTTATCCAATTAATGGCCAAGTTTGGTTGGTTTTACCTCCAGCACAACAGCTCTCATACCTACCCCTTGTCTTAACTCTCATGCTCTTATTTCAAGCCCCTCAATACCTTTCTCCCAGATTCTTGAAACAGCCTCCTAATTGGTCCCTTGCTCCCAGTCTCTCCACACTTCAGAACATCTTCTACACAGCTAAAAGAAAAAGTCTTCCTAATGCACAGCTCTGATCATGGCACTCCACCCACTCCACCACTCAAGAACCTTAAATGTTTCCCTTATTCACTCTAGAAATACTACCTCCTGTGGGGCATTTAAAACTTACCAATCTGACTTCAACCTTGCCTTCCAGGCTGATTATACATTACTATCCTTCGTGCATTCCTCATTCTAGTCAAATTGGTCTACATGCCACTCCTAAAACTATTCATTTTGTCCCCTGTCTTGTTCCCAACGCCTGAAATAGACCTCGTCTTCATCTTCACTTCTGCCTCCTTGATTCCCTAACTTTGTTCACAGCTTAGCTTGTGTGCCATGTCTTACTGGAGCTTTAGAAAACTTTAGTAATTATTTCTCTCTACCCCTTCCACAAATGATCAGGCACTGACCTACATGATGCAAATGACAGTGTAGTTGATAGGGCATTGAAACTGGAATTGAAAATTTGTGTCCAAATTTTGCCTCAGGAACTTACTGGTTGTGCAACGCTGAGCAAGAAGCTTAACCTCTCCGACTCTCAATTTTCTCATCTATGGAATGGCCACACCGGTCTCACAGTATTACTATGAGGATCAGATGAGATGAAATGTGGAAAGATTTGCGAACTTGGAATGTTATGTAAATTTGTCATTATTAGCATTATCCCCCTGTAGAATATAAGCTCCATAGAGAAGTTTTTCCTTTGATTTCCCAGGGCCTAGAAAAATGTCTTGCACATAAAAAGATAAATGTATTATATTGAAAGAAAATCCATAAATTCTTCTAAACCTGGGGGGAAATAGATGGCAATTTTGTCAGAAATTGGCATTGAGGTGGAGATAAGGGAGAAAAATTCAGGGACTAAGCCTAAGAGGAAAAGAAAACAACTCTTACCTATCTTCTTTTTTTTTTTAAACTATTTGGGTTGAACTTGAAATCCTCCCAAAGCAAAGTCTTCCTCTTATCACCCTTTCCTGCTGTCTGTCCATTAAGAGCTGCCTACAAGTAGATGTCTACATTTATATGGCTCCCTCAAGACTTTTCCACAGAAATCTGATTTATATTCATATCATTTAATTTCCATTAACATCTTAAATGTTGAAATATGGAAACAGATCATATTATTGCTTGATTGCTTTCTAGATTCCATTTGTTCTTCAATCAAAGTCATGACTTAGAGGTATGTGGGAGGGAAAGCTATAGCCCAAACACCCTTGGAGAGACCTTGGTTTCTTGTTTCCAAGACTGACCCATGGAACTAGCTGTGGTTAGATCAACACAATCTGCTATTTGGCTTGTTATTGTTGTCTTTCCTTTCTTTTCTTCTGTTCTGAACTCACTTTAGTAATGATCCCCTCTGACTAAGCAAAAGATATAGAAAAGTTTGTCCTTCCCAGCTCACTAAACAGAGGCGCACCTCTGGTGTTTCCAGACAGAATCACTGCTTCCAGAATCCAACCAAAAGGGAACCTCAGGTTTTGCAGAAGACTGGGCAAAGCACAAGAAAGGAAAGGAATGTGATTGGTTAGAGCTCTCATAAGACTAGGACAATCATGAATACTTCTTGATTCTTCAAAGGATAGGAGTGAATAGGGAGAACTGTACACTGTGAATGTGTTCTATCCATGATCAAAATAGCAGGTCATTCATCTAGAAAAGCGGTCAAACAAACTCAACTAGACCAATCAGACAAGTCATTGTCTTCATTTTTAGCTAATTTGACTAGATATTTATTAGCTACTTCATTGTCACAACCAAAGGTATAGTGCAATGATTCCCAAAGTGGGTGCCACCGCCCCCTGGTGGGTGCTGCAGCGATCCAGAGGGGCAGTGATGGCCACAGGTGCATTTGGGGGCGGTGAATAACTGTAAGGGGGCGGTGATAGTATGTGACAGGGGGCACTAAGTAATATTTTTTCTGGAAAGGGGGCGGTAGGCCAAAAAAGTTTGGGAACCACTGGTCTAGTGAATAAACACTGACTGCTGTTTAGTTCTAGAGAACTCCTATGAGAAGGATCTCAGTTAAAATTGGGCAAATAATGTCACCTTTCAGTCTCAGTTTCCTCATTCATAAAATGAAAGCATTAGACTAAATGATCTCTAAAGTCTTTTCCATTTCTAAATCATTCTATGATCATGTGATGAATTCTGGGGTGGTTGGGAGCCAGGTAAGTTTGTGTTAAATTCATGTTCCTTGGTTTGGTCTGGTTTTTAAGATCATGAGAAATGAAATTTCTTCATGTGCTTGTACCTGTGTACTAACTTCAGAAATAGAGTGCAGTACTTTCTGTTGTGAAACAAAATTTTAGAAGCCACAAAGCCTATATTCCAAAAAGATTAGAGAAAAAAGAAAAGGACCCACAGTTTAAAAAAATATTTATAGCAGTCTTTTTGTAGTAGCTAAAAATTGGAAACTAAAGGTGTGTCTACCTACTAGGGAATGGCTAAACAAGTCGTGATAGATGCACATAATGAAATATTATCTCATAAAAATTATAAAATGCAGTTTCCGAGGAAACTAGTAAGATCTCTGTGATCTGATGCAGAGTGAAGTAAGCAGAACTAGCAACAGAATTTACACAATGCCAATATCATAGGGAAAAATACCTTTGAAATGCTAAGACATGAATATTTGGACATGGCATCATGGAAATTTATTTTTCTGTCCTGTTAGTTTTGTTTCATCTTTGTTTTGAAGGTTTTGTTTTTTGTTGTTAAGTTGAGGGCAGGGAAGAGGGAGAAGGAAAGATAATCTTACAAAAATAAATAATTTTTTGAGTTGTGATTTTTCATTTAAAAAAAAATCAAAGAACCAGAAACAAAGTAGATATCCAGATTCCCCAACAATTGGCTAAACAAAGCATAGTCATGGATTTTGCATATATGAACATTGTTACATGATGAGAAATTATGAACATGAAGAATACAAAGACTCATGTGAACTAATATAAAGTGAAGTATATAGAACCAGAAAAACAACATATACAATAACTACAACAATGTAAATGGCGGTAAAAAAATCCTAAATACCATGCTATTTTAATGAGCAAGTTTGGTCCTGAAGAAGAAATGAAAAAGTTTACTTCCCTTCTCTCTTTGCAGATGTGACAGACTAGTGATCAAGGATATTTCATATCCTTTCAGATTTGGTTGATATATTGGTTAATTTTGCTTAATTGATTTTTCCCTTCTCTTTCTTATTATTTGTTACTCTTTGGGTAGAGAAGTCTGAGGTATGCATACATTCACAGAAATAAAAGTGATATAAAAATGAACAGTTTTGGGGGCAGCTGGGTAGCTCAGTGGATTGAGAGTCAGGCCTAGAGATGGGAGGTCCTAGGTTCAAATCTGGCCTCAGACACTTCCCAGCTGTGTGACCCTGGGCAAGTCACTTGACCCCCATTGCCCACCCTTACCAATCTTCCACCTATGAGACAATACACAGAAGTTAAGGGTTTAAACAAAAAAAAATGAAAAGTTTTTTGTAAGTGCTATATAAAAAAAAGAAGAAAAGAGGCTGATCATTGAAACATAAATTATGGTATATTGGGGGAAAGTGCACTGAATTTGAGGGTCAGAGGAGTCAGGTTCACATCCCATCTGTCATTTAATACCTATATGACCTTGAGCAATACACTTTTCTTGGCCTTAGTCTCCTCATCTGTAAAATATGAGATTAAACTCATTGGCCTCTCTGTTTCCCCTTCCAACTTTATATCGATGATCCTCTGAGCTTTGATTTTTTATCATTTCTCTTGAAGAAATGTCTAGAAAAGCTTCAAAAGCATTTCATCTTGAACCTACCTTTCTTCAGCATCTGGCCCATCAACAAAGATAGCTTCCATTTACTGGAACCTCATCCTCTTTTCCAAGAGAAGCTCCTAATCCCACTCCCTCCAACCATCTCACCTGCCAATTTACCTTTTGGTCACTGGTTCATTTACTATTGTTTTCTATACTTTTGAAATTCATTATTCACAGAGAATTAGATAATGACAATAATTCTAGATGATGACCCAACTTCCCCCGCCAAAAAAAGGCAAGAGCACCTAAAAGGGAAGGAGTTTGGCCTCCAGAGACCCTCTACCCCTGTGTTGGCAAACCTATGGCACACACACTAGAGTGGGCTGCTCCCTTCCCCCTCTCCACTGCGCCTATAGACATTTTTCACACTACCCAACCCTCTATCCAGCAGCCCAATGGGAACATTTTCTCCCTCCCCTGTCTGGGGGAAGGGGGAGGTTCACATGCAGCATGAGGGTACAGTTTGGGCACTCGATCTCTAAAAGGTTTGCCACCGCTGCTCTAGACATATCATAGAACTATAGGGTTAAAACTGAGAGAACCCCTAAAAGAAGCCACCTAAAGTCCAGCACTCTCCACTACACTTACAGATGCATCCCAAAAAAAGGTGAAGTAATTCTCTAAGGTCACACTAATAGTGAGTGACAGGGGCAAGATTTGAAACTAGATTCTCTGACTCCAGATCCAGTATTCTTTCCACTCTATTATGCTACCTCATCCAGAGTCCTGCTCAGAAGAGCCTCCACCTGACCCTAATATCTGATACAAAGCCAAGAAAGTCTCTATCTGCCATTCCAGATGTCAGCGCTCAGAATGACATTTGTCTCTTTCCAAATCACCCCCCACATAAGTGGGATATTTGCTCTCCTGGATGACCTAGAATCAAAATCCACCTGATATATATAAAGGTGTATATGTGTGTGTAGGGGCTTGAAATGCAGCCGGGTAGATATGTGTGTATGTGCAGGGGTGGCTATGTGTTCCTATTCGTAAATGGGTAATATGTGCATAGGAGGAACACAGTTTATGTATGAGTGGCTCTGGATAGAAGTATATATGTACAAAAAGAATACATATGGGAGCGGCTAGGTGGCTTAGTGCATCTAGAGCCAGGCCTAGAAATGGGAGGTTCTGGGTTCAAATCTGACCTCAGATACTTCCTAACTATGTGACCCTGGGCAAGTCACTTAACCCCCTTTGCCCAGACCTTACCTCTCTTCTGCCTTGAAATCAATATACAAGAAAGAAAGAAAGGAATGTGTGCTAAGGCAAATTTGTATGTGTGGTAGCATGGGAAATATAATGTATGTGTGAAAATGTATACCCAGGGATGTATAAATGTGTAAGCAAATAGGTATCAGGATCATAGGCAAGGATCCTTGAACCAAAGTCAGATTCAGTTATACCCAAGAAAAATACTCAAGCTACTTCCCCTACTTGGAATGCCCTGTCCACTTCCACTCTGCCCATTCAAATCCTAGCCATCCATGAAAACCAACCACCACTCCCTTAACAATTATATCCCCTTAAAACCTGACAGTGACAACCCATGTCTCTGAATCCAAGGCCCTTAGGAATAGCAATACTCCCAGCTCATTGCTCCTCAGAAATTATCCAGGAAAACCACCCCTGTGAAGATGTATCCTAGAAACTGCCCCAGTAGGTGCAACAATTACGGCTCCTGGAGGTTCAGAAAAGAAAGTTCTTGCCACAAAAATCACTGGCATTGTCAAATGGTTCAATATGAGAAACTGAGAAAATTTTATCATTGGAAATGACATTAAAGAAGAAAATTAATATCTGCTTTGCTGCTGTGCCCTAAGATCCATGGGACCTTTCTATCTTACTTGCAGCTGAAATCTTCCATATATGTTGCTTCCTTCATAAGGATGTGAACATCTTGACATCAAGGTTTGTCCTACTTTTCTTTTTGTATCACCAGCACTTAGCATAGTGCTTTGCACAAAGCAAGAGCTTAATAAATACTTCATTCATTCATTCATTCATTCATTTATGCATTCATTCAGGCTCAGCTCAGGTCTCCCCTGCTCCAGGATGTCTATCATTCCTCATCCCTGCTGATCTCTCTTTTCTAATATACTGAACTCATTATCTGCACCATATAATCTAGCATTTGCTAATACCCTGTCTTGAAGATTTCTCTCAATTGTAAGCCTCCTGAAGTACAGGAATATGTCTTTTACTGCTCTTGTCCCCTGCCCCACTTCAACAGTGTTGTATATAGAGAAGTTATTCAATAAAGACTTGGTGAAACAGTCTCAATAACTTCAGTTTTATAGAGGGAAAAACACATAAACAACCCAATTGGTACTGGAGGAGGTATGTAGAGTTGGTTTTAAGAGCAGAGCTTTTCTTCTTGCGATGTACTCTCCCAGAATTCACCAAGGGCTTAGACCACAGTCTTAACCAGGTATTTCCCTTCTCAAGCAACACCAGCTATCTAAGGATTCCCCAAGATGTGAGAAAAACAGAAATGGGCTTAGGGCAGGTGATAACCACAATTACTAGCATATAACATCTGTAAAGGACTCTACAAATATTATCTCACTTGATCCCTGACACATAACCAAGCAAACTATCACTGTCCATGGATGATGCCAGAGACTGTACATGGAGATAGTACAAGGAATGCCCCTGCACAGGGACAACAGAAACAGGTTGCAACCCTGAGGAAAAGAGGTATAACATGATGAAGAAAGGGGCATTTATCCAAAGAAAGGTTATTTTACAATTTCACAAAGTATGCAAGCTGTTCCTCTCAGTCTGTTCTTGTTCTTTCCCAAAGGAATAAGATGAAAGGAAGTTTATAAGAGTAGGGTAAAGATCTCTTTCTTCTAGGATCATAATCCAGGAAGAAGATACACAGGCCCTCCCAGGGCCAGTCTAATAGCCTCATACTATCTTCTCTAAAGCAAAGAAAATGGGAGAAGTAAGACAGAAAATGTCAAAGCAAGGCAGGAGACAAAAAGAAGATATGGTATACCCTTGAAGGGAAGAGTCCTATAATGAAAAAATGTCCTGATTTTAGTCAACAGACCTGAGTTCCTATCCTGGCTCTATAATTTCCAAGTGGTGGCCATGGTCACATCACTTTGCTTCTGTAATCCTCATTTTCCTCATACATAAAATGAGGATAATATCTATATTGTCCTCCTCAAAAGGCAGCAAGGTATGGTGGACAGAGAACTGTCTTTCAATCCAGAAAGACCTGCATTCAATCCAATCCTGCCTCTGGTGCAGACTGGCCGTGTGGTCCCAAGCAAGACACAACTTCCTAATGTTCTTAGGAAACTAAGGCTATAGTTAGTATAAGGCAGTGATGGTGAACCTTTTAGAGACCGAGTACCCAAACTGCAACCCTGTCTTACCCTAGACAGAGGAGGAAGGAAGCACTCCTATTGGGCTGCTGGGTCAAGGGATTAGTGATGGGAGAAATGTCCTCATTTGTGTGGAGAGGGGGAAGGGAGCAGCCCCTTCTGGTGTGGGTACCATAGGTTCACCAACAAGGGTATATGGTATTACCTGGTATAGCTAGTCCCTCTACCAATGTGGATTGCCAATTCCTGTAAGTCTAAGAGGTTCACTTACTCATCCTGGAACATATAGCTAGTTTATATCTCAGAAATCACTTGACCATGAATCTTCTTGAATAGTCTTTAAAACAGGATCAAAGGAGAGTTAGACTCCCATAAGGCCTTTAGACTCAAGGAATGATGTTCCTATTTGGGATGAATTGTATTCATTATCAAAGCAAAACAGGGTGCTAGATCAATAGAACATACTGGCATAAAACCATTTTACCAGCTAAGGAAACAAAAGTACCAGGGCAACTAGGCAGCACTAATGGATGGAGCACCAGGCCTGGAATCAGGAAAGCCTGAGTTCAAATCTAGCCTCAGATACTTCTTAGCTGCGTGACCCTGGGCATTTAACCCTTTGATCTTCTTCTGTCTTAGAATTGATACTAAGACAGAAGGTAAGGGTTTAAAAAAGGAAAAAAGAAAAGAAACAACAGGATCTATTAAGGGGAAGGTAGTTGCTGAATAAAAGACAGTAGGGTGGAAAACAGTAACCAAAAGTGGTATCTGGCTATATCACTATTCTTTGGATTTGGGCAGAAGGAGAAGAGAGGGTATTCGTGTTTGCCTTTCTGGCTATCAACTATATTAGGAGAATCAGAAGAAGCTCAAGTCAAGAAGGGATGGGACATACACTCATCTCCAATCCTCTTTCCTCCACTAGACAGAAGCCGGACTGCCTTTCACTACAAAGTGAACTGCTCTTGCCCTATTTCGGGAATAGCATGGCGCAGAAGCTATATTTGAAAACGGAGGTAAACAAGATCTCAGCACAAGTGGATGGAGCACAGCAGCTGTCTAAGATTAATCGCACACACACACAGAGTCATCCGGACACCAGTAGCTCACAGGCTTTCCCTTTTATCCTCAAGGGTAGCCCCCGGATATGTCTATATCATATAACCACACACCCCTCTGCTTCGGTTATTTCTTGACCACCCACGAGGAGTCCGGGTCCCTGTGCAGAGCTGCAGCCCGAGGTCCTCTAAATTGCATGAGGGCCATTCTAATTTCCCTCTGTTGCCCCTTCTCTTCCCTTCAGTGAATTGCACTATTCTTCCCTGGCTCTCTACACATTCATCACATTGAACACCTTCACGTGTTTGTTTTTTAATCATCGGAAGCGTGTGTATTGGATGAAGGCAGGGAGGAAGGGAGGGGAGAAATTTATAGCACTGCATTAAAGACATTTGTTCTCTTTAACGTGCCCGCCCCCTTTACCCCTCCCCCCTTCACATACACACACTCACACTCATACTCACACTCACACATCCTGGGAAGAGGAAAAGCTGCCTTTCCTCGGGTGCAGCCGCTTTCTCCACCACCCCCAGGTGCTGGGCTCCTGGGGTTCCCGCAGGGCAGCCTCAAGCGGACAGCCCTCGGTCGGGAAAGGGGGACGGGGTAGCCACGCTGCTTTCAGAAGAAAAAAAAAAAAAAAAAAAACAGGCGAGGCAGGAGGAGGGGACTTCTGGTTAGGTTTAGTCCTGCATTTTCTCCTTCTTCCCCATCTCCCCTTCCTCCTGTCCCCCTGACCACCATCAGAGTGGTAGCCAAACGCGAGCAGAGGCCCCACCAGATCTTCCCAGTCTAAGCACTCCTCCTTCCCTCCCCTTTACCCAAAGCCATACACATTTCTTCTATTCCCCCTAAATATGCCCCCACCCCCAGTTCCCCAACACTGAACTGGGTACTCGGGGGCTGCAAGGACCACTAACTAAGCGTGTGTGTGTGTGTGTGTGTGCGCGCGCGTGTGCGCGCGCAAGCACACACACACAATAACATAACACACTCTCCCAGACACAAACCAGGGCACACACTCGCACAGACACACCACCCATGACACGCTCACAGACAACACAACACACATATGTCACTCCCAGACGTACACACACACACATCTTCCCAGACTCACAAACACATCATATACATAAAAACATTATCTCTTGGGGACACCACACCTCTACATGCATAGACACACAGAGGAACAACTTAAATCAGTACATTCCATAAGGACAATCCACCCTAGGGTCAAGACTGGGCATCCTCAGCCCTCTACCTTCCTGAGTTCCCCCATTTCTAAACGGGGATGGGGGTGGGAGAGGAGCAGGGACGATCCTCTACTCACCTTTGGCGATGGCCTCGGTGCCTTGGTCCTAGCCAGGGGAATTGGGGAAGGGGTCCGGGGAGGGGCGGTGGTGGGGGGCTTGGTGAGGAAGGTGCGTGATCCCCCCACCACAGGGCCTCCAGGTTCACAGGCAGCTCATCGCTCCCGCTGGCCGGCCGCAGACTGGAGCTGAGTCCTGGGCATATCAGTCCTGCGAGCCGGGTGCCCACTGTGGCTCCGCAGCTGTCAGGGCGCCGGGGGGCAGCGCATCTGGAAAGGGAGGTCGGGATGCAAGGGGATCGGGATCGGGATCAAGGGAGCTCGGGTTTCGTCCCAACACTGTCTTTTTTTTTTTTTTTTTAAGTGCAAAGACAAAAAACCCACCCACCCACCCCCAAACCGAAGCACCAACTCTGCACAACGGCTCTGGTAGAGCCTGAGCCGGGGAAGGAGAAAGGAAATGGTAGAGCAGGAGGGGATCGCGCTGGCAAGGGAGGCGGAGAGGAGGGTGATCGATGAGGAGCGACCTGAAGGTTTAGAGGGCCCCCTCAGACCGCAGCCACGTCGACCGGGCTTCCCCCAGTCTGTGGCTCGCCCGCTTCCTCACTCACACCATCACCACAGGAGACTTCCCAGCATCTCGGCGCAAGAGGCGAACGGAATGAACTGCTCGGCTGGTTTCTGGGCGAGAGAGAGAGAGGCTTGCCCATTAAGCTGCAGCAAGAAGCCAAATCCAAAAGCCAATCTCCAAGCCTCCAAACCAGACGTCACCCTATCAGCTGGGAGCGAGAACTGCAACAGAATGACAAGCCTTGCATATTTATTCCTAAGCCAAGGGGGCATTTTCAGATTGCTTGGGCTCCAGTGGTAGGAAAGCCAGGAACAGAATCCCTTATCCAGAAAACACAAATGTATCCAATTTAAATTTACCACCCCTACCCCCTACACACACCCGCGCGCGCGCTCACACACCTTTAAAACACACAGCAGCAAGGCACCCAAAACTAGTCTGGCCCACCAGAGTTCTTCTAGCAGGAGGGGAAATAGCCAAGTAGCCTGACCTGAATTTCGCCTTGGGCTCTTCAAAGAGGGAGCCGGGAGGGAGGGGCTCCACGGCGGGGTGTGGGGATGTCGAGAGGAGGGGAAAGCCGCGAGGGATGCAGAAGAGGCTTCCCCCTCTGTCATTGAAGTAGCCTCCTGCAATTTTGAAATTCAGGTCTGTGCCAAGCACATCTGTGGGGTTTAAATATAACAGGGAACCCTTACTCTGGCAGGGACCGCCCTGGTCCTGCCTTGGAGAAAACTGTAACTCTTCTCTCTTTTCCCTCTCCTCTCTTCCCAGCATAACAGAATTCTGCCTTTCATCTTCTTAACCAAAGCCAAATAACAACTTGGGACGGTGCTGTGGTAAAGGATGATACATATATATTTTTTAATGTTGAAAGCTAAAAATAAAAAGAGGCTGCCTCCCAACTTGCCGTTTGGTTTGGGGTCTGAAGACAGAAGGCAGATGGCCCTTTGGCGCCTGGCTGAGGTTTGGGGCTTGGCTCTGAGAACAAGCTGTACACATGTAGTCTTGGATTCCATACCTATAATTTCTTCTATATTTGTCCATCTTAGCCTTAACGGATTGAGGGGTGAGGTGTGTCTCTCCGGAGGATACGCATTATATACATTATAATTCTGTCAAATATGGCATTCCCATATTAATTCTGTGAATATTCCAGATGTACAGATACAAATTCTAAGATGACACCTGCATCTGGAGCTGTCAGAGAGCTTAGAGGTCATTTAGTCCAACCTCTTCATTTTGGAAATGAGGAAACTGAGACTTGGAGAGGTTAGGTGAATTGACAAACTTCATGTTGGTTATGGAAGTAAAAGCTCTAATTATGGTCCTGTGAGTACAGCCTCAGCTACATTCCCCCTCATCAGGTTGCCTAGGATCTGAACAGAATGCAGCTCTACCCAAGACTCCCGGCCCCTGAAGCCAGGTCACACACAGCAAGAGCTGAAATAAGGGAAAGACCGTAAAATCGCCTGGTCCCCAAATGGGATGGAGAGGTAAAGGTGGTTTCATAATACTAGATGACCACTGCAGTTTGCCCAAAGCCTTGGGCTAGAATGTGAGTTTTTGCCCCAGTCCCATTTTATATTTCCCTTTCTTTCAGTTACCTTTACACCTTGAGCAATGGACTTGGAATCTGGAGACCTTAGTTCTGATCCCATCTCTGCCACAACTTAGCAAATTCCTTATCCTCTTCTGGACTGCATCCCTCTCCAATCCCAGCTTCTTGAAGGCAGGGATTATTTAAGATTGGGAGTCCTGGAGACCTGGGTTCAAGTCCCACTGACATACATACACTGACTGTTTGACCCTAGGCAAGTCATTTAACCTCTTAGTGATTCTGGCAATTCTATCAGACTATCTACATTGCAGAATATTTGCAGATCTGCCTTAGGAGTGAGTTTCCCCATAGAAGTTCCCTATTCCAATAAAATCAAAAGTTTAGATCCCATATATCTGCATAGTACTTTACAGTTTATTTCACTATTTTATTTGCTAACCTACTGACCCTGAGAGGCAGAATCCTTCACTTTGTCACATGCGCATGTGAGACCAAAACAGGGTGATAGTGATGATGGGCTATCTTCCCCTTGTGCAGTAATTCAGGATTTGTCAGTAGTTTAAACTTATCTAGTACCTTCCCCAGATGAAACTTAAAAACACTTTAGAATCATTATTAGTCAGGAACTGCTATTATCTCCATTACACAAGTAGGAGAAACCTGAGGGGAAATCCTTGTGGATAAGATCTTGGATCCACTGCCTACAAAATATAAATGATTAAAAGACATAATGGACAGAAGTCTGAGAGCCTAGGAGTCAGGAAGACCTTAAGTTCAGCTGTTGTCACTGATACATACTTATATGACTATGGACAAGTCATTTAATGTTTGCAATACCCCAAGCAATTCTCTAAGACTATCAGGGACCCCTTCACATCCACACACACATGTGCGAGTACACACACACACACACACACATACAGGGTATACTAGAATTAAAGAAGTGACAGGAAGGCTATCCACTGAAGAATATTCTAGTCCTGAGAAATTGTTGGTTTGACAGCAATGTTCCAGGGCCCAATTAATTTCTTTTGGGAGTGAGGGTCATGCCATTTAATCATACTAGCAGCTGCACCCAGTGCCCAGTCCCCAAACCCCATCAGCTGTTTCTGGTGGGGAGAGGGATGGGTTTTAGCTTGTAACTAAAAACAGCTCTGAAAAAAACTTGGGGGCAGATGGCAGCCCATTGTTTCCCAAATAGCCTTGGAGGATTAGACTAAATGACGACAAAATTCCCTCCCAGGGCTGAGATTCGATGATTTTATGAAATGAGAGACAGTTTCTCTTTTAGCACTATATTCCAGCACCTTCTATTCTTAGCATCTCCAGAAAGAAGAAAGGGTTGGCAGGTAGTGGGAGAGGTGATCTCTCCCCCACTCAAAAGGGCACTATGTGTCCTAGAAGGTCTGAGACTGGACCCCAAGACCAGAATGTTTTCTGCTTCCTAATTCCTTCCCTGAACACAGGTCAACAATTTATAATCTTGAGAAATGGATATTTACCAACTTTGTGGTAACCTTGTAGGTCAAAGAATTTCTGAGTTCCTGATTTGTGCATCAGCCAACAAGAAGGTGATTTTTACAGCAGTACACTTCTCAGAGGAGATGACCGACAACAGGATTATCCTGTAGGTAGGGGATTAAAGAAAACCATTGCTGGCCAAGAGATCTGGATTTTGTGAATTCTTTGGACAGTGAAAATTTAAAGTGAGTGTAAAATATCTTCAGCAATTGTAAAAAATAGGTTTTATCTTAATGGAAGGTCAGGAGAATGAGGTGGTCTGGTATAATGAACATTATGGGTCATTTGAGGTTTTTCTAGTTCTGTTTTGCTGTGTGTTTTTGAGACCTTTGTGTCTTAAAGAAGGAGGAGGAGGAGGAAGATGAGGAGGAGATGGTTAGAAAGTTGGTTGGTTATATAGTGTATAGACATGTTAGTGAACCTATGGCATGTATGCCAGAGGGAACTGCTCCCCTCCCCTTCTCCACCATGCCTGAGGACATTTCTCACTGCAGCCCAACAGGAGGACTTTCTCCCTCCCCTGGCTAGGATAAGGGGATGGCTCACATGTGGCATAAGAGTTGCAGTTTGGGTACTCATTCTCTAAAAGGTTTGCCATCACTGATGTAGAAATTCTGGCAAGATATAGTGGAGAGAGATTCAGAGTTGAAAAGCCTTGCTTTCAGCCCAAATTCTACCAACAGCAAATTATGTGACCTTGAATAAGTCGCTTCACATTTTGTGCTTGTTTCCTCATTTTAAAAATGAATGTTTTGGACTAAGGTCCTATTTAGTTCAGAAATGCAACTACAAAGAAATAGGAAAAAAGAATGGGCCCGGGAATGAATCCTGGAAAGCCTGGATTCTTATTTAGTGGGTAACAAGTTATAATAACCTTATTATATTTTTTATATATTTATGTATTATACTAAATTTTTAAAAAATAAATAAAATAAAGGGGTGAAGCCAGAGAGCTAGGATGCATGCTAAATATTTGTACTGCATCACCAAATGCAGAGGGCAAGAGAGCTCCAGATCAAACTCTCTAGGACAATTTGAAGAGGAAGGCAGGTTCTAGGTATTACTTTGCTGTGTTACTGCGGACAAATCAATTTCTCTCTGAACTTTAGTCTATCCAACTGTAAAAGGAGATTATGATACTTTCCCTCTTCTCTCACCCAAGATGTTTGTGAGGACTGAAAAAGATAACATATACAAAGGGTTATTCAAATTTTTTAAAAGAATCCTATTAACAAGAAGGCATTTTGATTACATATATCCTACCTCATATGTTCCCTTCTGTTTACTCTACACTTTGGCCAAATGGTACTAACTCTCTCTGCCCTCCCACATCTCTGAAACTTGACCTAAGCTTTACTTAGGTCAAGTTTCTTCTACCTGTACCTTTAGTCAAGGCTGACTCAAATCCCTTCTCCTCTAATGAAATCTTTCTTGATCCCTATCCCTAAGTGAGTAATGATTTTCCCCTTCATAGCTTTCATAGCACTTTGGTTTCAAAATGGTCTGATGTGTTTGTCATGCTACTATGGTCGCATCTTTTCCCCCTACTAGCCCATAAGCAACATGAGGACCATGTGTTATCTAAACTTTGCCTCTCTTCCACTATAGTGTCCTGTACACGGCAAGCAATTAATAAATATTTGATGATTTTTTAAACCCTTACCTTCCATCTTGGAGTCAATACTGGGTATTGGCTCCAAGGCAGAAGAGTGGTAAGGGCTAGGCAATGGGGGTCAAGTGACTTGCCCGGGATCACATAGCTAGGAAGTGTCTGAGGCCAGAATTGACCTTGGGTCTCCCATCTCTAGGCCTGGCTCTCAATTCACTGAGCCACCCAGCTGCCCCCTATTTAATGATTTTTGAAAAATCAGAAGCTCATAAAAAAGGTAAGTCACATAGGGATAGATTTCTGAATATCAGATAGGATAGATTATGATATTCAAATAAATACCAACTAAATAGTATTAAATGTACCAAGGAATCTGGGGAATAAGATCTGGCAGCAGACTTAATAGGACTTCAGGTCCTAAAAAACCTGGTAAAGAAGGAATGCAGGAATGTCCTACCTGCCCCTAGGGCCATAGCTGCTGGTTCGAGGAGTAAAATAAAAATGCCCCCCCTCTTGGGGAAAGAGAACTAGAAGAGAATACTGCCTAATCTTGAACTTCCTCTGTAATAGTCTGGTTCCTCTTGAGTTACTAGCTTGCTCACACTTAAGGGTTGACTACCTAATTAATACTGATGTTAAAATTATATAGCTAACAGGTGGATAATTAGGTGAATGGGCAGGTGTGTGCCTGAAAGTGTCAGTCACATCACACATGTGACTGACATAATGCATGCAGTTAGCTGTACTGACTCTTGATTCACCTGCAAGAGTTCAGAACTCCTGTATAATTGCACCCTAGAGCAACATCAATTCATGTAACCTCACACCACAAATCCCTAGGGTAGTGGTGAGTCTATAAAATCTGCTTTGAGGTATCTGGACTCCTTTTTCAATGACCATCTTCATTTTGGCCCTAGGAAGATGGATTTCTTATATCTTTTGTCCTTTCCAAAAATGGCAGCACTCAGTGACATCTCTGCCTCCAAGAACAATTCCTCCTGGATGTTGAGATGATCTCCATGAAGGGATGACCTGCCATGCCCACGAGATTATTTCTACTTTCTCCTTTGTTTGGCTGCCAGCTCTGAATAGGACTCTAGAGAGATAGTAGCAAAAATCCCTACCAAGGGAAGTGACTTAGATGGAACTCTTTGGAGTCCACAGTCATGATCTACTTTTCCACAATCCTTGGACAGATGGAATGTGCAGAAATTATCAGAATAATCTAGGTTTACCCTATTTTGTGACTAGGTAGGCAGCTAGATGGTGCGATGGATAGAGCACTGGCCCTGGAGTCAGGAAGATGAATCTTCCCGAATTCAAATCTGGCCTCTGACACTTACTAGCTGTATGAACCTGGGCAAGTCACTTAATCCTGTCTGCCTCAGTTTCCTCATCTGTAAAATGGGCGGGAGAAAGAGATGGGAAACTTCTCCAGTATCCTTGCCAAGAAAACTCCAAATGGGATAATGAAGAATTGGACATGACTAATGACTGAATGACAAGAGCTAGAGTGGTAATTCCAAGAGAACTATGGAGACAAAAAGTAAGTGTGAGTTACCCAAGAGTTGAGACTAAACCAGAGTCATTATCCTTGGTATCAAAGTTGTTCCTCCCTCTTCTTGTTAGCCAATTGTATTTGCTCTTGTTCTTTCTCTGTTATTTTCTATTGAAATTTCATTTCCCTAATATGAAACCCTTTCGATCATATAGAAATGCTATATGTATACCATAAACGGATGCAGTTTCAAAGTTGCAAGCAAGGTAGATAAGGGAGAGAACATACCTTATTTTAAGGAAACAAAAACTTTAAAAGGTTTAGTCAGCTAGAGATATTAGAGCAAGAGTAGAAGAACATTACTAGTTTATATAAGACTATGAATTTGAGGTTTAGTTCCTCTGAGACAGAAATCATGTGCCAGTGAGAGCAGGCACATTGGGAGGTAATAATAGGTAAATTCACTTTCATTTTTTAAATGCTGCCTGCCATTCTTAGAGAGCTGAGTTCAAAAGGAATATCACTCTGGGAACAGCTAGGTAGCTCAGTAGATTGAGAACAAGCCATAGAGTAGGGGAGGCCCTGGGTTCGAATCTGGCCTCAGACATTTCCTAGGGTGTGATCCTACACAAGTCACATTTTTTCTAGCCCTTACCATTCTTCTGCCTTGGAACCAATACATAGTATTGATTCTAAGATGGAAGGTAAAGTTTTTAAAAAAGAAATATCACTCCTCTGAAGGAGGAGGGATAAAAGAAAATTAAGCCCACACAGATGAGGGAGTTTTCTCTCTCTCCACCTATGCATTGGTGGCTTAATCTGCCTTGCTTACTAGCACCACCTGCTGCCTACATTAACTTTCCCCTCTTCTCAATCCCCAACTGCTCTCTATGACTCAAACATCTCCCCATGATTTTTGTAAGAAAGTTAAATAGCACTTAAGAAAATCCAGTCAAGAAGGCAACTGAACCAAAACAATTACCTGTACATGTAGAATAAAACTATTCTGAAAGTCACCATTTTGCAAGCATAGGGGACCCCAACTGATAAATAGTCAAAGAATATAAATAAGTAGGCAGTTCTCAAAGTGAGATATATAAGCTTTCAACAACATGGGGGGGTGGGGGAATGCTTCAAAGCAAATCACTATCAATAAGAGAAATGTGCATTAAAGCAATGCTGAAGTTCCACATTGCACCCACAAGATTGGCAAAGATGGCAGAAAAAAAAGGAAAATTATATGTTGGAGAGACTGCAGGAAAACAAGCACTGTTGGTAGAGCTGTGAATTGGTACAAACATTTTGGAAAGCAATTTGAAACTATACCACAAAAGCTATTGAATTATACATAGTCTTTCACCTAGCTGTATCACTACTAGGTCTATATCCTCAAAATGTCAACAGAGATAAAAAATAATATATGTATATATATACATATATATATATATGCAACAGCTCTTTTTTGTAGTGGCAAAGAATTAGAAATTAAGGAGGTACCCATCAGTTGGGGAATGGCTGGATAAATTATTACATGTGGTTATAATGGAATACAATAGTGTCATAAGAAATTTCAAAAGGGATGATTTCAGGTAAACCAAAGAAGACATTTATGAACTGATAGAGAGTGAGTTGAGCAGAACCAGTAGAATGTGTTCTGCAGAAACAGCAATACTGTAACACTAAGAAACTTCGAAAGATGGAAGGACTCTGTTCAACACAATAACTAACAGTTGTTCCAGGGGACCAATGATCGTTGGCAACCCATCTTCCAGGTGACAGACTCAAAACAGAGAATGAGATATATATCTTCTTCAACCCTTCCCTTCTGGAGGCAGCTGGGTAGCTCAGTGGATTGAGAGCCAGGTCTAGAGATGGGAGGTCCAAGGTTCAAATCTGGCCTCACACACTTCCCCACTGTGTGACCCTGGGCAAGTCACTTGACCCTTATTGCCTAACCCTTACCACTCTTCTGTCCAATACACAGTATTGACTCCAAGACGGAAGGTAAGGGTTTAAAAAAACCCTTCCCTTCTGTCTTAGAATCCATACTAAGTATTTGTTCCGAGGTAGAGGAGAAGTAAGGGCTAGGCAATTGGGGTTGTGACTTGCCCAGGGTTATGCAACTAGAAAGTGTCTGAGGCAATATTTGAACCCAGAATGTCCCGTCTCCAGGTCTGGCTTTCTATCCACTAAGCCATATAGCTACCTCAAGATATTTTGAAGATGGACAATGTAGAAATGTATTCTACTTGACTAATGAGTCTATTTGTTAGATTTCTTTTTTTTCTTTTTGCTCAATGGGAAGGTAGAAATGTAGGATGGAGAGAAAATAAGTTCTTGTTAATTGCAGAAACTGAAAAGAAAAAAGTGAGGGATCAAAGCTTTTGAAATATGAATACTCAAAGAGAAGATACCAAATATTTAGGAAAAAAGGAATCACAGTTATATTATTCTCCAAACAAGGTCTCTGAGAAGCTATCAGGAACTTTTTATTCTCTGCAAAATCCTTATGAAAATGATCTAAACAGGGGGCAGCTAGGTGACTCAGTGGATTGAAAGCCAGGCCTAGAGACAGGAGGTCCTAGGTTCAAATCTGGCCTCAGACACTTCCTAGCTGTGTGACCCTGGGCAAGTCACTTAACCCCCCCTTGCCTAGCCCTGTAACAAATAAAATTAATATAGAAGGATATATATAAAAGATATTAGGGTTTAAAATTTCTTTTAAAAATGATCTAAACACTAAAAGATCTAAAATGAGGATCCCTTTGATGAAAATAGAAGAAGGCAAAAGTGAGGTCAAAAGCCAAAGTGGTGGGATAGCAGGAAGAAGTACAAAAAGCTCCAACCATCTCAGGGAAGGGGGAGGCCAGAGAGGGAGTGTCAGAAGAAGGGAGAGAATTTGAAACTTAAAACATTTTTAAATGAATATTTTAAAACTTTTTACATGTAATAGAAGAAAAAATGAAATGTTATTTAAAAAAGAACCATAGAAGTCACTCTCTAATCCTTCCCTTATCAAAATTCCTCCAAACAGATTAGGAAACTCAATCCTGATCAGAAAATCCAAGAAAAAGTCACAGTCAGTCACTTTTCTAAGTCAGAAAGGCATAGACATAAAGGTCTGGGGGTGTTGAGGATGAGGTCTAGCTAGCAGCAGGCATTTTGGAACATTCCAGTGAAGAGAAGGACTGGTCAACAGGGCAAGATAAAGTCTCATTCCATGTTCCAGAAGAGAAATATATGGCACTTACTGAGTGGAGTAAGTAGCCTTTCCAACATGGTATGCAGAGGATTAAAACTCAGAAACTCCAGTAAAGTAAATGCAATGATGCTATGCCTCACCCTTCCAAGAGTGGTTCTGAAAGATGATTTGATTCAGCATTTTTTAGGTTCTCCCTGGTCTACACTCAAGTAGACTCTAAGTGTCAAAAGACTAAGCTTGTAGCCCTTGGCCTACCTCTTAGTGAGTGCATGACCTTTGAAAAGGCAATCTATTTCTTTAATACTCCTCTTTCCTCTCTAAAATGAGGGAGTTGAATTAGATTATAAGCTTTTAACCTGAGGCCTGTGAATCTAAAAATATATATATATATTGGCAATTGCATTTCAGTGTAATTGGTTTCCTTTGGAATCTTATATATTTTACTTCATGAATTTAAAAGCATAATTCTGAGAAGGGCTCTGTAAATTTCACCACATTGCCTAAAGGGTTCATGACACAAAAAGAGAATTAAATGGGAATTAGATAATCTCCAAGGCCCCATATGACTCTAAAATTCTTTCTATGATTCTAGAAGACCATAAAAATTAGTGTCCTCTCAGAACTGATCCAGATTCAAAAACTTAATAATTTAATCAATGAATCAACAAGTATTTCTTGAAAATGCTATGCTATATCCTATGGAGTTTTGCAGAAGAATTTGATTCAGTATCGAGAGAGAGAGAGAGAGAGAGAGAGAGAGAGAGAGAGAGAGAGAGAGA
>NC_058131.1:474695198-474727384 GCF_016433145.1 Gracilinanus agilis | reverse complement strand
TCCAACCATTCTGGATGGCAATTTGGAACTACGCGCAAAGAGTGCTAAAAGAATGCCTGCCCTTTGATCCAGCCATACCATTGTTGGGTCTGTACCCCAAAGAGATCATAGGGAAAAAGACTTGTACAAAAATATTTATAGCCACACTCTTTGTGGTGGCAAAAAAAACTGGAAAACAAGGGAATGCCCTTCGATTGAGGAATGGCTGAACAAATTGTGGTATCTGCTGGTGATGGAATACTATTGTGCTCAAAAGAATAATAAACTGGAGGAATTCCATGTGAACTGGAACAACCTCCAGGAAATGATGCAGAGTGAAAGGAGCAGAGCCAAGAGAACATTGTACACAGAGACTGATATACTATGGTAAAATCGAATGTAATGGACTTCTGTACTAGCAGCAATGCAATGACCCAGGACAATTCTGAGGGACTTATGGTAAAGAATGATACCCACATTCAGAGGAAGAACTATAGGAGTGGAAACACAGAAGCAAAACAACTGCTTGAACACATGGGTTGATGCAGACATGATTAGGATGTAGACTCTTAATGACCACCCTAGAACAATTATCAATAATATGGAAATAGGGCTTTTAAAGAAAAAAAAAAAAAAACCTTACCTTCCATCTTGGAGTCAATACTGTGTAATGGCTCCAAGGCAGAAGAGTGGTAAGGGTAGGCAATGGGGGTCAAGTGACTTGCCCAGGGTCACACAGCTGGGAAGTGTCTGAGGCCAGATTTGAACCTAGGACCTCCTGTCTCTAGGCCTGACTCTCAATCCACTGAGCTACCCAGCTGCCCCCTGGAAATAGGTCTTGATCGATGACACAGAAAGAAACCAGTGGAAATGTGTGTCGGCTACTGGGTAGGTGGGGGGGCAGGGAGAGAGATCAAGAACATGAATCATGTAACCATGGAAAAAAGTTTTCTAAAAAAAAGAATGAATTACTGAATATCAGAAAAATAAGGCTATAGTACCCAAAAATGTATAAATAGTAAGTAAAAGGAATGGGAGAGGAAGGAAAGAGGGAAGGAGTGGGGGATGGGGTGGCTTGAGAATCTTTTCCCAAAGATCTACTCTTCTTGAATATGTGCAAATTCTAAAAGATTTTACCAAACTACAAAAAGCTGAGTACAGGCATGGTGACCATCACTTGTTGTCCTAGGACTAGCTTAGCTAAATTCAAAGAACTTTATCACCGTTTTGATCACCACAACTTTCAAAGTCAATCTGTGTTAGAGAGAGATCCCTCACTAATAAAAATCACATCAGACACTTCTATTGCCTTATTGAATCCATATGTGTGTCTGTGAATATATGTATAAATGTATGAAATGTTTACATGTTGTATATGTTTATATGTGTGTTGGCATATATGCATATATAAACATTTCCTACTTTCTTATATCATATTCCTATAAACATATAATTTTATATCACATTTGTATGTATACATACATTCATATATGAACACTTCATGATTTATATATCATATTGGGTATATAGATGCATGTCCATACACACACACATATATAAACATTTCAAAGTGTTTATATTTTCTAAGTGGCACAATGGATAGAGTGCTAGACCTGGAGGCAGGAAGACCTGAGTTCAAATCTAGCCTCAGACTTTTACTAGCTGTGTGACTCTGGACAAATCATTTAACCCTGTTTGCTTCAGTTTCCTTATCTGTAAAATAAGCTAGAGGAGGCAGTGGCCAACCACTCCAGAATCTTTGCCAATAAAACCCCCATGGGATCACAAAGAGGCAGACTGAAATGCCTGAACAACAAAAACAATAAACATGTCAAGATACAAAAAAAAAAACAAGAGGAATTTATAAGAAAATATTAACTTTGTTACATATAATCAAAATATACACATATATGCCATATATCATTAAAATTTATTTGCATATAAAATTTATTTACATGCTTCCAATATACAATGAAAAATATTTGATACGTATGCATCACAGATACTATATATAGATAATTAATGTATTTAAATTTAAATAATTTTATATGATTATGTTATAGTTACTAAATATTACCAATAAAGTATAAAATGTCTATGTTTACATATAAATATATTTTAGTTATATATAACAGATGTTCACAGTTCCCTGTATAGTCTTCTTTCTTGTTCTTTGCATCTTGAAATGTTTATGTGTTGATGATTTTTTTAATGAAAGTAAAATGTTGAAATATGCTAACATAGACACTGCCAGAGAAAGAACTGATGAAGTCTGAATGCAGATCAAAGCATATCATTTTTCATTTTATTTTCTTCATGAGTCTTTCTTCATATGTATGATATATATCTTCTTCCACAACATGATGAATATGGAAATGTGCATTGCATGATAGCATATGTATAACCTATATCAAATTGCTTATTATCGCAGGCAGAAGTGAAAAGAGTAAGGGAGAGATTTGGGATCACTAAATGTCAGAAAACAAATGTTAACAATTGTTTCTACATGTAATTGGGGGAAAATACAATAAATGATTACTGGAGGGGAAAAAAAAGAAATGTGCCAGAAAACACTGATCTTGAATATGAATCTTGAAAGGAACTCGAATTCTGGAATTCTAATGTTTACTACAGACCTCTATGGGGAAAGGAAGAAAGGAAATCATGTGGGGAAAGATGAAAAGAGGAAGTTTTTTATTTATTCTTGTTCACATTTAGACAGAGACAGAGGAGGGCAATAGGACATTTATAGAGATGAAAATAGACATAGAAAATGCAAAGTTGATTTTTTAAAATCTAAATTTGGATATTAGTAGTTTTATAAATATAAATTTTTAATCTGAATTTGTAATTCTTAGAATCAGAGATTCAGATTTAGAAAAGGTCGTCAAGTCCAATCCCTTATTTTTCAGGTGAGAAAACTTGGAAAGGCTAAGTGACTTACCCAGGGTCACTCAAAGACTTATACATTCCAGAGCTAGAAAGGACCTCAGAGGTCTAGTCTAACCTCTTAATTTTAGAGGTGAGAAAATTGAGGCCCATAAAAATTAAGTGTTTCATCCAAGTTCATGCAGGTAATAAGAGCCAGAATCAGAATTTGAAGGTCCTTTCACTACTGATTCAATGTTCTTTCCACTGCCTGGCATGCCATTGTCAAAATTGTTCTCCCTTGCAGGCCACTGTCCTTTCTATGTATGAGTCTTAGTTCTATCAAATGGAATCATCAATACTCATTTCATTTCTACTCTACAACCCCAAGAGCATTGATTTTGTTGGTGGGTGGGGTAAGGAGGTAATTCTATGTGTTTTATTATATGCATTTTTAAAACAATATTTCATTTCCCCCAATTACATGTAGAAACAATTTTCAACATCCATTTTAAAATTTTTGAATTCCAAATTCTTTCCTCTCACCGTTCTGAGAAAGTAAGAAATCTGATATAGATTTTACATAAGAGTACTAGATTTTGAGTCAGAGACAATGAATATCTACTGGCTTTGCTCCCGACTACATGTGTGATATTGGATACATCCATATTTAGATAGATAAAGAGACAGACAGACATTTAGATCTCAGTCTCACCATCTATAAAATTAGGCAAATGAACAAAGTCCCCTTCCAATTCTAAAGCATATGTTCTTAGAAATAATCAAATATGGTTAGTATTAAAGTTTGAAATCTACTCTTTCTGCCTCTACCTTTGGTTTCCATGCTGTCCTTTTATACTTCCAACTCCAGTATAAGCAATGAAAGGAGGCAGACCAAATGAATGTCATGAAATTAATGGAAATAGCATTCCATTAATTTAAGGTTATGATCACTGGGATAGAGACTATAGTGAAGTTTAATTAGGTTTTGCAACAAGATTGTAGGGGGAATTTAAATCTTTATAAGGAAAAAACTATCTCTGAGCAACCCTTAGAGACTTTTGGAAGCCTCTGTTTAAATACAAACATTTCAATAATTTCACATCTTTTTTATCTACTCATTAAATTAAGTCACATACTAACCTCTTCAAGAAATATATAAAATAGGTGTGAGCAAGGGTAAAAAGTAGTCCATATTCCAGAATGCCTGGTTACAGATGGTGATCAATCATTGGGAGAATAAGAACTTTAGTTCCTATGAGGTATTCATCCCCAAAATTGAGATCAATTATATCGGAGTGGTTAAGAGGGAACAAAAGTATCGGGGGAGAATGGAATTTTCAACCAGGTTCATAACTGTGTAAAGCAAGGAAGGCATCTGAAAATAATAACCTGAAGCAGCAACAACATTCATTCATTCAATAAACATTTATTAAGTGCCTCCTCTGTGCCAGTAAATACTAAAGATGCAAAAAGAGGTGAAGGACAGTCCCTACCCTCAAGAAGCTTACAGTATCATCAGGAAGACAACGTGCAAACAAATATGTAGAAAGCAAGCTATATACAAGATAAATAGGAAATAACAGAGGGAAAGCACTGGAATTAAGAGAGATTAGGGAGGACTTCTTATAGAAAGTAGGATTTTACTTGGGACTTAAAGAAAGGCAGAAAGGTCAGTAGTTGGAGTGGAGGAGGTAGAGCATTCCAGGCACAAGAAGATGGCCAGAGAAAATGTCCAGAGCCAAAAAATCAAGTATCTTATTCATGAAACATCCAGGAGGCCAGCATCACTGAATCAAAGAGTTGGGGAGTAAGTTATGAGGTAGGAGTGGAATTAGGTTGTAAAGAGTTTTGAAAGGCAGAACATTCTGAGAACATTTTCTCCAGGAGGTAATAGGAAACCAATGGAGGTTATTGGGGGAATTTGTGATCAGAAAAATCATCTTAATCATTGATTGGAGGATATATTGAAATGGGGAGAAACTTGAGGTAAGCAGACCCACCAGCAAGATATTGCAAAAATCCAGATGTAGAAGGATAAGGGCCCCATACTAGAGTGATGGGGAGTGTCAGAAAAGAGAAAGGGGTAGTATTTGAGAGATGTTGTTGCAAAGGTGAAATCAATAAGCCTTGGCAACAGATTGGATATGGGGGGTGAGAGATAATGAAGAACACAAGATTACTCCTAGTTTGTGAGCCTGAGGGATTGAGAATTTGGTGTTACCCTCAACAGTAATAGGAAAGGTAGGAATGGGGAGGATTTAGAGGGATAGACAGCACATTCTATTGTGGACATATTGAGTTTAAGATGTTTAATGGATATCTAGTTTGAGATGTCTGAAAGGCAGCCAGAACTGTAAGATTGGAGGCCAACAGAGAGACTGAGATAGGAAAGGTAGACTTGAGAAACATGGGCATAGAGATGGTAATTACAGTATCAACAAGTGAAGTAGTCTAAAGGGAAAAGAGAAGAAAGCCCAAGATAGGACTCTATGGGTCACCTATGCTTAGAGGATGTAACCTGGAGGAGGATTCAGCAAAGGAGACAGAGAAGAAGGGGTCACACAGGTACCTATTGTTGTTGTTTGTCCTTCATCTTCCTTTTTTTATTTTCATGTTTTATTGTCCAGCAAAATACAATTCCATATTAGTCATTGTTATAAGAGCAAACTCATATATAACAAAAAATCCAAAATAAAATGATAAATACAGTTATGTAAAAGATGAATCCAACAGTTCTTTCTCTGGAGGTGGATAGCATTCACCATCATAAGTCTTTCAGGATTGTCCCAGTTCATTGCATTACTGAGAGTAGCTGAGTTTTAGATAATAATTATACAATATTGTTGTTACTCTGTACGATGTTCTCCCAGTTCTGCTTATTTCACTCTGCATCAGTTCCTGCAGATCTTTCCAGCTTTTTCTGAAATCATATTGCTTGTCATTTCTTATAGCACAGTATTACATTACCAACATGTACCACAATTTGTTCAGCCATTCCCCAATTGATTTGTCCTTCATTTTCAAAGAAGACCAATAGCATCATAGGGTGATGTCTTGACTTGCATATGAATTGCATTTAAGTGAGGCAGAATTGCACAAAGTCATCAGCCTCATTTTCTCTTCCAGAATTATTGAAGTCTAGTAGCAAGATAAAAGTCAGAATAGCCAAGGATGCAATAGATAACCTTGGTGTCTTCAATGTCTGACCAAGCTCTAAGCACTTCACAGTGCCTGCTTCATCTACTTTCATAGCCACTGTAGCTAATTGTTCTCATCTGCTCATTGCACTGAGGGAAGTCTTTACATGCTTGATGTAGACGTCCCCCTAACTTACCAATGGGTTTGAGACCTATTGGTTACCCTCAACCTGGGTTAGCCTATCTGTTGGAATTATTTTACTGGGTTGTGGTATACACATGCTACAGCTTCTTAGAGTCACAGGCTGGGTAAAAGGTGGACACCAAAGTGGATGAGCAACCCTGACAAGGGCTCATTAAGTCATCAAACCAGAGTTGCTAGTCTTCCCTGAATACCCATACATTCCTCAGATAGGTAATAGTAGAACCAGGATAGAGTGGTGTCCCTAAAACCTAGAAAGAAGAAAGTATAAAAAGGGAGAAGGTGAACAGCAGTATGAAAGGCTATAGAGAGGTCAAAGAGAATGAGGATTGAGAAAAGATCATTGGATTTGGCAACTAAGAGATCAGTAGTAACTTTGGAGAGAGTGGTTTCAGAGGAGTGATTAGGATGGAAACCAGATTTTAGGGCTTAAAAAGAAAGAGAGAGAGGAGAAAAAGTGGAGGCACCTATTGTAGATGGCCTTTTCAAGGAGTTTAGCTACAAGAGCAGAAGAGATTTAGGACAATAATGAACAAGGTAGGAAGAAAATGTCAAATGAAAGTTTTTTTCAGGATGGAAGGGACTTGGGCATGTTTGTAAGCAGCAGGGAATGAGTGAATAGACAGGAAGAGATTGAAAATAAGTGAAAGAAGGGGGATGATAGTCATGGCAATTTGTTGGAGAAGATGGGATAGAATAGAATCACTTGAACAAGTAGAGAGTTTAATTTTGGTAAGACATAAGGCCACCTCATCTTATTAGGGGTGAAATAAGGCACATGCCTTCTGTCACTAAAGATATGAAATGAGGAAGAAGAGAAAGAGATCATAGAAATTGCCCTTAAACGTTTCTGCAAAATATGAGGCAAGGTGCTCTGATGAGAGGGTAAAGAAAGGGGGGAGCCAAGGGAGGTGTGAGGAAAGATGAAAAAACTATAGAAGAGTCTCTGTGGAGAGAGGGATAATGAGTTGATATGATACATATAACAGGATTGTCTAGTTGCAGTGAGGGCCCAATTGAGACTGTGTAACATAAATTTTAGTGTACCTATTAAAAATAGTTGTGTGATTTTTTTTCCACCTTGATTCAGCAGCACACATGTAGGAGAAAGGAGGTGAAAAGTAGGAGTGATCCCTTAAAGTTAAAGCTTAGCAAGGTGCAATCATTGAAATGATAAGACTAGGAACTCAGGAGAGGAGGACAGGGTAGAGCTGAATTCGTTTTTCAAGAAGTCAAGGTGGGGGAAAGAAAAGAAAGTGGTCAGTACAAGGGAATGGACTGGGAGATAATTAAAAGGTTAAAGGTATGGATAGCATAGTAGGGGCAATGTCTATGGACAACAGCAACCAGGATTTTTATAGATCTGAAGTACAAACCCCAAAGGACAAGTTATTGCATAATGGAGATAGGGAAAGAACCTAGAAGTGGCAGTGGAAAGTAAGAAGTAATCTATCTCCTTCACCTTGGCCAGTGAATGAGTATGAGTGCCAAGAATGAGTGAAACTGCAGACAGTACTGGAAATGATGGCCAAGGAAGCTGTGCCATCAAAGGAGAGGTAGCTAGTAGATGGAAGGAATGGGAGAGAAAAAGACAGGAAATAAAGGAAAGCTTATTGCCTATGGAACTGGCATTCTATAAGGTACCTTGGAAGAGGTGGATGGTATTTGGTTGGAACTTCAGGAGGGGAAAGTTGAGGGGAATTAGGAATAAAAAATTAAAGTTAAAGAATACTAAAAAGATAGTAAGGGGCAGCTGGGTAGCTCAGTGGAGTGAGAGTCAGGCCTAGAGACAGGAGGTCCTAAGTTCAAACCCGGCCTCAGCCACTTCCCAGCTGTGTGACCCTGGGCAAGTCACTTGACCCCCATTGCCCACCCTTACCAATCTTCCACCTATGAGACAATACACCGAAGTACAAGGGTTTTAAAAAAAAGATAGTAAGGAACTGGGTTATGAGTACTTTAAAAGCCAAACAGAAGATTTTATATTTGATCTTGAAAATAATAAGAAGCTACTGGAGTTTGTTAGATAGTAGAGTGACATAATCAGACCTACACTTTTAGAAGCTCATCTTGATAACTAACTTAACTGAACAAACTAGAAAGAGTCCAGGCATTGGTGATGAAGGCCAGAACAGTGGCAATGGCAAAGGAGAAAATGAGAAGTTGAAAAGACAGAACCAACAGATCTTGGCTGCATATTAGATATGAGAGGTGAAAGAGATGACACCTAAGTTCAGAACCTGAGTGTCTAGAAGGATGGTGGTAACCTCAACAATAGGGAAGTTAAGAAAAAAGGAAGTTTAGGAGGAAAAGATAAGAGTTCAGTTTTGGACATGTTGAGTTTAAGTTACCAGATACCCAGAATAGCACAGAATAAAAACTCCATGATCACCAGCAATAAAGAAAAGACTGAAATGATATTTTCAATAGCTAAGAATACCCACTGATACTCCCAAAATAACATGCTCTGCAAAGCTGAGCTGAACATGAAAGAAAATATTTGGATATTCAGAGAAAGAAAAGAATTTGAGTCCAAATAGAGCAAATAAGAACAATGTTAATTGCATTGTGATAACAAAAAATTACTAAGAAATTAAATATTTTTTTCATGTGGTTAGGACAAGAAAAGGCCAGTTGCTTGATTTTCTTTTCTTTAACTTACTTGATTTCTGAGGGATATTAATTGGTTAGGAAATCTAAGGAACAAAAGGTATTATGAGGAAAATTAAGAGAAGAGTGAGTGGGAGAAATTAATTAATATTTCAGGGGAAATGTAATTTTTTATTAGTAAATCAATTTCATGTGTGGTGGGATAATACAAAGAAACACCCTTCTGGTTGGTAGAGGGGAAGGTGGAACAGGACTTGAAAGGATGAGAGGCTTTCAACTCCCTCCACTTTGGTGGATCATAGAAGGAACGGAATTGGGCATAGCCAATAGAAAGGGAACAATCTGGACACACATATAAAATGACTTCACAAAGGAAGTGAGATAGGAATCTTCAAAAGAAGCCTGCTATTTGGAATTTGGACACTTTCGGATATCAGCTTCTAAAAGACAGGGTTGTATATCTCAGTTCTAACTAGAAGAGAGGAAATAGATGGGACCATAAGAAGACACAGTGCAGAGAGAGTTGGACAGAAGGTCATAAATTAGAGGGAATACAATATGACATCAAAAGGGTTAAGCTCTGAGGGAAAGAGCAAAGAATAGAAATCAAGCCTTCCACACTAGAATCAGAGAATCCTCCCCATGGCATTCTCTTGCCTCCATTCAGAACTCTGATAAACCTGGAAACAGGTTCTATGGTATTCCCAAAAGGGAAAAGAAGCAAAAAAAAAAAAAAAAAACATTGTGGAGAGAGAATAGAAGAAAAAAATGTCTTTGGAAAGGAGCATTACAACTTACTGTCAATGAAACAGAAGAATGAATTTGGGGAGAAGGAAGGGAAAAATCAGGATTAGGTACTACATTCTTAATTGAACTATATGTATGTAGTATGCGTGCATATATGTATATTACATGTTATGTATATATTTCTTGGGAAAAGATACAACCTCAACAATTACAACCCTAAGTTTGAAAGAACTAAATTTCCCAATAAGCATAAAGGGATTTAAGATCTAGATTAAAAACAAAACCTGATCATTTATTGTATACAAGAAATAAATTTAAAACATAGTCATATAGTGAAATTGAGGGGATGCATCAAAATATTGTATGCTTCAGGTAGCTCTTAAAAAAGAGAGTTAGGGAAAAATCTTTATAAC
The DNA here is from genome assembly GCF_016433145.1 of Gracilinanus agilis. Classification (NCBI taxonomy): domain Eukaryota; kingdom Metazoa; phylum Chordata; class Mammalia; order Didelphimorphia; family Didelphidae; genus Gracilinanus; species Gracilinanus agilis. Next base: position 474,717,425 of record NC_058131.1, on the reverse strand, counting down.
AAAAAACTCTGACAAAGGTCTAATTACTCAAACATACAAGGAGCTAAATCAATTGTATAAAAAAATCAAGCCATTCCCCAATAGATAAATAAAAACAAATTGAAAAGGAACATGAATAGGCAATTTTCAGATAAAGAAATCAAAACTATCAATAAGCACATGAAAAGGTGTTCTAAATCTCTAATAATTAGAGAAATGCAAATCAAAACAACTCTGAGGTATCACCTCACACTCAGCAGATTGGCTAAAATGACAGCAGGGGAGAGTAATGAATGTTGGAGGGGATGTGGCAAAATTGGGACATTAATGCATTGCTAGTGGAGTTGTGATTTGATCCAACCATTCTGGATGGCAATTTGGAACTACGCGCAAAGAGTGCTAAAAGAATGCCTGCCCTTTGATCCAGCCATACCATTGTTGGGTCTGTACCCCAAAGAGATCATAGGGAAAAAGACTTGTACAAAAATATTTATAGCCACACTCTTTGTGGTGGCAAAAAAACTGGAAAACAAGGGAATGCCCTTCGATTGGGGAATGGCTGAACAAATTGTGGTATCTGCTGGTGATGGAATACCATTGTGCTCAAAGGAATAATAAACTGGAGGAATTCCATGTGAACTGGAACAACTTCCAGGAAATGATGCAGAGTGAAAGGAGCAGAGCCAAGAGAACATTGAACATGGAGACTGATACACTGTGGTAAAATCAAATGTAATGGACTTCTGTACTAGCAGCAATGCAATGACCCAGGACAATTCTGAGGGACTTATGGAAAAGAACACTACCCACATTCAGAGGAAGAACTACAGGAGTGGAAACACAGAAGCAAAACAACTGATTGAACACATGGGTTGATGCGGACATGATTGGGAACGTAGATTCGAAACAACCACACCAATGCAACTATCAATAATATGGAAATAGGTCTTGATCGATGACACATGTTAAAACCAGGAGAAATGCACATCGACTATGGTAGGGGGAGGGGGGAGGGGAAAATAAGAGCATGAATCATGTAACCATGGAAAATTTTTCTAAAAAATAAAATGTAAAATGTAAAAAGATTTAAAAAAAAAAGAGAGTTACAATTATGATCTCAGCTATACTATGTAGCCAGGTACCTGTGACACTTATTCTTATAAGGTGGGAAATCTATCTGTTGGACTGCTATAAAAAAGGATCTTCAGACTTGAAATAAGGGCATCACTAGACTTATCCAGCCACTTCCCTTCTCTTCCCTCCAAGCATGACCTACTTGCTAATTATTATCCTTAGCTCCAGTCCATATAGAAGAATTTCTCTTTGAATACTTGGAAGGAAACAATGGAGAACAGATTGACCACAGCAACACCCCTCCAGCCCCACACCAACATCCAATATAGACACGTATTCATCACCACCACCACTTTCATCAGACAGCTATTTTTAGCACCCTGAAGAGAAGACCCAGATCCCCATGCTTGCTCCACTTTGGAAGGTTTATAAAAATAGGAAATCAATATAAGTCCTTCTATTATATTTCCTGAGCCCCCTACTCTGGTAAAATTCAGGAGTGCTCATTTCTCTATCTCAGTCTTTCTCTGCATAATATGCCTCACTATCTCTTTCTTTTTACAATCCCTTATTCACCACCAATAATGGTATAAAAAGATCAGAAGCTGCAATCTATGAGTGGTGAGCTATAGCTTATCTAAATATATATCTACATCTATAGTGTCATTATAAAGTGCAAATTCAAATTTATTAGACAAAATTTTAATATAAAGAATCAAGATAAGCTTTAGAATGGGAAATTAATGCTCTCCCAAGGAAGAAAGGGAAAGGGAAAGGGGGAGGGAAGCATCACTATTATCCCTCCCAGCCAACTCAGGCAACCAGTCTCATCTCAATGCTGGGCAGAGTCCACATCAATTAACTCCCCAACCATGACAGTAACTACAAGCTCTCCCTTCCTGCCATCTTATAACCTGAAAGTTAAACCTGAATTCAAATTACTCCAGCTACAAGTATTCTTTCAAAACCTCTTTGGGAGCAAATGATTCATTTTCAATCCTCTGAGCCCACGTGCCTGCTCTCTCCTTTGAGAAGAAAATGAAACATTGTTCCTTTAAGTCTACTCTGATGTTATACTCAAATAGGTTGAGAGCCACACATGGACTTAGAAAACCACAAAATAATGTTATCTATTTCATGTTGTATTTTTTTATTTTGCTAAATATTTCCTTTACATTTAAAAATAAACAACTTTTTTTAGGTTTTAGATACTCTGGTTTTAGATACTTTAGATTCTTGGAAGTAACAGTTCTAAGGCAGAAGAGCAGCAAGGATTAGGCAATCTGTGTTAAGTGACTTGCCCAGGGTCACAGGGATAGGAAGTATCTGAGGTCAGATTTGAACTTAGGACCTTCCAACTCCAGGCCTGGCTCTCCAGCCATTATGCTACCTAGATGTGCTTCATTTCATTCTAATTTCAAACTTAATCACTGGGTCAACATCAGTCAGGTCTAGACTATAAGACTCAAATTTGTCCATGTTGTTGTTCAGTCATTCAGTTGTGTGTAACTCTCTGTGACCTCATGAATTGGCCATAGGGTTTTCTTGACAAAGATACTGGAGTGGTTTGCCATTTCCTTCTCCAGTAGATTAAGGCAAAGACAGGTTAAGTGACTTGACCAAGGTCAGTGCCTGAGACCAGATTTGAACTCAGGTCTTCCTGAATACAGGCCCAGTGCTCTATCCACTGAACAGTTAAGTGACTCCAATTTGTCCATCGATCATAGCAAATAAAATGATTCAGTTCCACCCAGTAGAACTTTATTTCTTCTTTCTACATGTCAAAAAAGTACCCAGAGTAACACATACAAATTGATAATACCAAGGAAGACAAATAAGGAAATAACATTATACTCAGAGGCATTAAAGAAAAGGGGAAAAGATTATTAAGTATATTTGCCCCATATGGTGTCGTAGCTAAGTTCTAAAAAGAAGAAATAAGTGATCAATGGGAAAGATTTGGCAAACAATACCCAAAAGCTGTAGCATAGTAGGTGATAAATCCAGACACCAACTTACTGCAGTAAGGTTTCACTATTTGACAAAAATCAATGGGAAACCTGGAAAATAGTCTGCCTGAAATTAAGTTTAGAACATCTCATACCATATACCACAATAAATTCCAAATGGATGCATGACCTAAAAATAAAAAATCAAATTAAAAAAGAAGAAATACATTTCAAAACTATAGATGAGAGTGGAGGAGGGAGTTCTCAACAAAACAAAGAATAAAGATGATCGTAAAAGATAAAATGGAAGTTTTTATTACAAAAAATGAAATGCTTTTACATGAACAAAATCAATGCTGTTAGAATTAGAATGGAAAAAGTCAATAGAGAAAATAATATTTGAACACATTTATTTTATAAAGGTGTACTATCTAGATATATAAGAAGTTGACACAAATATATAAGAAAATAATTATTCTCCAATAGATCACAGACTCATATGAACAGGCAATTTTTAAAATGAGAAATACAAGCAATAAACAACCATTTGGAAAGGAATCTCCAAATTATGAGCAATAAAAAAAATATAAATTTAAAACAACTCTGAGATTCTACCCCAAACGCATCACAAATTGGCAATGGCAACATTAAAAAAAAACAATTGTTGAAAGGATATGGAAAAAAACAGGCATATTAATGCACTTTTTCTCTTTTTAAAAAATATTATTTTTTTAACTTTTAAAAAATGAGTTCCAAATTCTCTTTCCCTCAAGTCCCTCTCCCACACACCAAGAAGTCAAGAAATATAATATCATTTGTACATGTGAAAACACACAAAACATATTGTCATATTATGTTGGGGGGGTGCAAGAAAATAAAGTGAGAAAATTATGCTTCATTTTGCATTCAAAGTTCATCAGTTCTTCCCATGGAAGTCAATAGCATTTTTCATCAAAAGTTCTTCAGAATTTTCTTGGATTCAGATTCATTATAATATTGCTATCACTATGTACTATCACAATCATATACCACAACTTGTTAAACAATCCCCTACAATTGATGCACATCCCCTCGATTTCCAATTTCTTTGATACCACAAAAAAATCTGCTAAAAATATTTTCACACACAGGTCTGTTTTTCTTTGATCTCTTTGGGATACAGACATAGTAGTGATATTGGGTCAAAGGGTATAAAAAGGGAATAAAAAGTTTCAGAGCTCTTTGGACAAATTCCCAATTTTTTCTCCAGAATGGTTGGACCAGTTGAAAACTCCACTAAGAATACACTAGTGTACATTGACGGAGCTGTAATCTGATCTGATGGTAAAACAAGTTTCTCCACTTCTTGGCAGAGAAATGATGGACTGGAGATACAGAATAAGATATACATTTTCAAACATCACTGATGTATTAATTCATTTTTCTTTACTATTATTTATTTCTTACTAGGAAGGGATTTTATTTGGAAGAGTGGAGAATTGAAATTAAGAGAGTTGAGAAGTGGCAGTAGTAAAATTTAGAAAAAAAGAGTGTCAATGAAGCATATTAAAAATTTATAGAAAAGAGTAAAAAGAAGTTCAAGAGAGAATGCAGACAAGTAGGGTGATGCTTGGTGCTCCTGTTAAACTTATTATATACTTAAAAAACAAGTTAAATGTAATTCACAGTTGCATATACAATCTCTTTCTGTTCTTTGTATATGGGAATGTCAATATTTGTTATGTTCATAATTGTTAAAATATCATCTTAATCTATGGTCCTTGAGAACAGATTATGAAATATATCCCTGGTTTCAGCAAAGAGGTAGAGAACTATAGAGGAATAATATCATATAGTTTATCAGACACTTTCACAGAATGCTGGATCACCCTGGATCTAAGATAAAAAGGTTTATATCAAAGGTTTAGTCCTTATATGACCTAATGAAGAGTAAAGTGAACAGAAGTAGAACAAGTTTTATAATGATTATGATAATGTAAAGAAAAACAGCCTCAAAATATTCAAGATCTATCAAAACAATCATCAACTACAACTCCAAAGGACTGAAGAAGAAATAAGAGAAATTACACTCAAAATAACTATAAAAATAATAAAATATATTGCAGTTGACTTCCCAAGACACTCACAAGACACATACTACAGCTACAAGCACTCTTTACAGAAATAAAAGGATATTTAAATCATTAGTTTGGTATCCACTATTCATGGCTTGCCTTTGCCAAAATAATGAGAATGACAATGCCACCTAACGAATTCATACTTTACTAAGCATATAAGACATTGTTTGACAAAACAACAACATTTTTTGGAAGAACAAAAGGTCTAAAATCTCAAGAGAAATAATGGAAAAGAAGTACAAATCAACAAGGCATATTATTATCAGACTCAAACTATATTATGAAGCAGAAATCATCAAAGGTATTTAGAACTGTTAAAAATGTCAAATGTGTGGTACTGATTAGATAAGCAATCAAAAATTAGTAGCCTACTATTTGATAAACCCTGTGGACATAAATTATTGAATAAAGGTCCATCTTTTTCATAAAAACTTCTAGGAAAACTGGAAAAGTTTGGCATATTAATTAGACTTAAATTGGAGTTACATGTCAATTAGTGTGAACAATGAATCAAATGAAGCATTATTTGAATTCTTATGGAATATGTCCATTGGATTGAAACCAATTACCATATTTTACAAAATTATAACTCCAAATAGTGTAAATTCAAATACATAAGACCACTTCACAAAATTTATTATTCATATTAACTAGACTCTAATGTTAATATCTTGCACTTTATATTACAATAAACTCAAACTGCATATAGAATCTGACTATTAAAGGTAATACCATAAAATAATATCAGAAAAGTAAGTACTAGAGGAATATTCTTAACCAAAAAAAGAAAATGAAATCATAAAAGAAAATAAGCAATCTGACTACCTAAAGCTTTTTCCAGATAAAGTTAACGAGGAGAAAATAAAAACTATAGAGTAGGAAAAATATTTATACCAGATATCAATAATAAAAGGTTACATTCTCCAAGATATATGGAAAATTGACAAAAATAATATAGTACCAAGAGCTTTCCCCAATCAATAAATGAATAAACAATATCAAATTTTTTCAAAAGAATTATCAAATAGATTACTATCATATGCAAATATACTTGAGATCACTAAAATTGGGAGAAATAAAAATTAAAACAAGCCTCACACTATATTTCACACCATAACCAAAAATGTAAGTAGCTGAGAAGCTGTAGAAAGGCAAATGGAGGCATTGACTGGCCCAACCACTTAGCATTTCAATTTAGACTTATTCAAAGAAAAATGACTATTCTTTACTCTTTTACAAAGCATTCTCAGTAATGGGCATATGCCCCAAGAAAGTCAAAGAGAAAAACAAAATCTCAAATATATCCAAATATTCATGGCAAACTTTGTGATTGTAAAGAACTGAAAAATGTGAGTGTCTGTCAATTGAAGGATAGTTGAAAAAACTGGACTAGTAACAGAATATTATTGTGCAGGAAGACAGGATTAATACAAAGAAATAGAGAAAAGTAGATTTATATGACCTGATTGGCACAAAATAAGCAGAATCAAACAAAATAACAACATATACAGTGTAAATTTAAAAGATCACCAAAAGGAAGTCAGGTTCTGAGCAGACAGGAAGACAACTACTAGAGCAGAGTGCTTAGTGAAATAAAAGGTCTGGTCACTGTATCAGATTATTTACTTAATTTTTTTTGGCAATCAGTAAACATTTGTTATTGAGAAGTTTCGGTCATGTCCAACTCTTCATGATCCTATTTGGAGTTTTCCTGACAAAGATACTGGAGTGGTTTGCCATTTCCTTCTCCAGTTCATCTTACGGATGAAGAAACTGAGGCAAACAAGGTGAAGCAAAAAGTATCTGAGACCAGGTGTGAACTCAGGTTCTTTGGACAGCAGGTCTAGCACTCTATCCACTGCATCCCCTTTATTAATCACTCACTATGTGCCAGACACTATGCCAAGTTCTGGATTGTTTTTCCTTTGTTAAAAGCAAAGACTTAATCTGGAGAGAGTAGGAAATGTGTTTTATTTTGCCCTCACCCCAGAAATGTCTATTGTGTAAAGATAAAGAACATCATTAAACATTTTTCAATTTCTTTTCCCCTTCAGGTATGGCAGCAATTTGTAGGATACAACCATAACAAGATGTTGCAAATAGGTCCTAATGAATTTATGAAGTGGCCCCATTTTTTAAATATAAACCATAGGGTTTATAACTGGAAAATGGAGCTTCAGTCTCTGAGAAGCAGGAAAGAATAAGGAGGGGTCCAATTCTAAAAGAACTAAGGTCATAGGATCATAGAATTAGGACCAAAAAAGTACCGTTAGAGGTTTTCTAATCTAATCCCAACATTTTACAGTTGTAGAAATATCATACAGGTAGTAAATAGCAGAAGCAAGATTGGAACCCTGGCTCTCTGACTCCAAAACCTTTCTACTGTACTGTTCTTGCACGATGAAATGCCTTCGTGAAATGTGCAACCCACCCTTCTATATCACAACTTCCTAAAATCCTTCTTATTCTTAAAAAGTCTAGTTCAGTGCTATTTCTTCCATGAATTCTTCCTTGATTAACAACCAGTCAAAAGTAAACTCTCTCCAAGGGTGTATTGGAAAAAAATTGTTTAATACCCAGTTCCTCCAAGGGGAAAAAATACATGCAAGACACTCATAAGTTTAACTTCTATTATTAACATTTTCTCCATCACTTTCTTAAGTCTAGATAATTAACAAAACAATAAATTAGGCCCTGACTTGTATTCTTTGATGATTTCAAGGTATAAATGCTCACGTGGAAAATGTAATAATTGCCAAGCTCCAGGACACCCTTGCTTCTCTGCCATCTTAAGTCTCTCCAAACACTTTATTGTTTCTTTTCCTATGTACTTATAACATTGTCTTACTATAATTTAATGTTAATTGTATATAGCACCTGGAGGCACCCCTCAACTCACAGAGTGAGTCTCCTAAACGAGTCTTTCCCAGGTTGAAGTTACTCTTTGGGACCAAATCAACCTGAAATCATAGCACCCAAGCCCCTATCAAAGTGTTTGCCATTGCTAATCATCCAAAACCCAAAAGTAATCCAAATTTAATCCATTTAATTAAATTCCATAACAAGAAAAGTTGCAATAAGACATTCCCCCCACCCTCAAACTGAGGTCTCTCTCCCACAAATATACATGCCAGCAGTGGAAAAATTTGTTGCATGAAGAGAAGCCATTTAGCCAAAGTTACAGGCTTGGAATGAAAGGAATAATTCAGCCTGCAATGCCACCAAGCTGTCTTCATCTTCTGATGATGTTTTGGTGATCTTTGCTGCTCCTGCTTATTCTCTGCTGGTCCCATTTGTCACAGAAGAGCTGCCAGATAGACCTTCTCTTCCAGTTATGTAAATCCTGCAAGGTATTTTTCTCTCAAGGTGAATGGCTACTACTTAGGGTTCATTCTACTGATCTTGTAGTCATTGCAGAATGCTACCAGGCAGGGTCGTGATTGGGAAGCTTCTCTCTGCTTCTAGCTTCTGGCTTTAGTTGAAATCTTTATTTCATATGGGCTATCTTACTCATAGCAGAGTGAGTGAACAAGATGTAAGCTGTCTGAGAGTAGAGACTTTCCCACTTTTGTATCTCTCCTTAGCACACGACTTGACACATTGTAGTTGCCTAATAAATGCTTGCTGATGATCGAATGAGTAACTGATAAGTGAGATTCATCATAATTTTCCTTATTAATGCTCTTAGCCCTAACATAGGGAAGCTAGGTGATGCAGTACATTTGAGTCTAGAATGCACTGAGTCTTGAAGTCAGGAAGGTCTGAGTTCAATCTAGCCTCAGACATTTACTAACTCATTAAAATAAGTTAGAAAAAGAAATGGCAAACCATTCCAGTATCATTGCCAAGAAAACCCCAAATGGGGTCACAAAGAGTCAGACATGACTAAAAACAACTAAACAACAACAATCCTAACATACTTAGCCATCAGACTGGAAAGATAGAGGAGACAGAAAAGGAAGTCTTCCTAGGGAATAAAAACCTTGTCTTGGCTCTTTCTTATTTTCATAAGGAATGATTTACTTCTCAGAGCCTGGGCTAGAAGGATCCAGTGTCCTCAGGCTCAATTCTATTTTTTAACTATATTTCTCATTCACTGAAGTCTCTCTTTCATGCTTATGGCTAGAAATTCTATGTGGTGGCCAATCCAGAAATTTGTTTTGCTTGTCTATATATAACATATTTTGATTTTTTTTTCATTTTCAGTAGGAGTAGAAAGAGTAAATTTTTACTGGTTAAAAAAAATAAAATTGAATTAAAAAAATAAAATATGAGTGGTTCCTTGTTTAATTTTCAGCTAAGGATTCAATTTCCCTCATTTTATTTTAGGATAGCTCTGCAACAGAAATCCCAGAGGACTGTCTGGGTCTAATCTTTTACTGTGTTTAGTCAGGGAGGGGAATCCAATATATTTTTCAATGTTATACAAATTAATCTAAACAAGTACAAATGCTAACCTCCAGGGGGCAAGTCCTTTGTTTATCTATTGCCTGGCCACATTTCTTACAATGTGTGTATATGTGTATGCACAAAAATATTTACATGTTACATAAGCTATAAGCATGTGTATATACACATGTGTGGGCCTAATATGTATGTAGTAAATACATTTATATGCATATAGATATACAGGTGCATAAATATACAGAGAGAGAGAGAAAGAGAATAAGTTATTTCAAACTTTATGCCCCAATCAAACATAATGGACTTCTCTACTAGCAGCAATGCAATGATCCAGGAGAATCCAGAGGAACTTATGAGAAAGAACACTATCCACATTCAGAAAAAGAACTGTGGGAGTAGAAACACAGAAGAAAATATTTGCTTGATCACGTGGTTCTATGGGGATATGACTGGGGATGTAGACTCTAAACAATCACTCTACTGCAAAAATTAATAATATGGAAATAGGTCTTGATCAATGACACATATAAAACCCAGTGGAATTGCACGTTGGCTATGGGAGGGAAGTGGGAGGAGAGGGAAAGAACATGAATCATGTAACCAGGGAAAAATATTCTTAATTAATTAATTTAATTAATTAATTTAAAACTTTATGCCCACTAAACATATGTCCAGATCTTATCTCCCTGATTAAAATATAAACTCTCTGTGGGAAAGTGTCACTGACTGGGTAGTAGGGAATAACCACCAAAAAACATGCTGTGTAATGGGCATAAGAGAGCATGCATTTGAAAATGAGCCTCTGAGAAAGAATAAAATTATGAACCCACTATTTAGAATTGACTATAATTAATCTAGGTCCTACTCAATTTATTTTCTTTTCAAAAAAATTAATTTCCTAAATATTGGAAGCTTCTTCTGTTGTGTTATAGTAGAAAGACTGTGGATTTAAATTCCAGAGAATCTAAATTCAAATCATGGATCTACCACTTTTTACCTGGGTGATCACAGGCCAGTCAAATAACTTCTCTGGGCCTCAGTTTCCTCATCCATAAAATGCAATGATCAACAGTGTTTTTTGAGGACTAATGATAAAGAACGCTATTCATCTCCTGGCTGAGAGGTAATGGACTAAGTATGGAAAATGAGGCATACATTTTTGGACAAGAGTACTATTGGAATTTGTTTTGCTTGATTATGCATAGTTGTCACAAGGGTCTTGTTTTTCTTTTTATTTCTCCCCCTAGGAGAAAAGCAAGATGGAGAGAAAATTCATCCTTGTTCATTAAAAATGTACAATTTAATTTTTTTCTAATGAGGGAGATGGTCTAAAAGACCTCTCAGATCCCTTCTATTCCAGATCTCTGATCTTATATAGAAAATAGTCCTTTCCAAAAACCTCTTGGGTCTTGGGAGGATTCTTCTTCTAATAATACTTTATATTTGTTTGATACATTTAGCTTTTCAAAGCTTTTATATCTCTGATCTAATAAGCACTGATCTACCCCATATAGTTACCATGTTCCCCAGTCATTACATGTTTCTTGGCAAGAAAATTATATTACAGGTACAAGAAAAATATTATATGTTTCTTTAGGCCATATGTTAGTCAATAAGCATCTATTAAATGTATACTACATGCCAGGTTCTGTGCTACTAAGGATATAAAGAAAAGGCACCAGCAATCATTCAAGCCCATTGGAGTGTTGCTGACAGATGAAAATTGCTGTATTGAAAATAAAGAAGTCTTTGAATTCCCCCCAGAGGCAGGAAACAGCTAGCAGGGCAAGAGAGTAGGCCCCATAGCTCCTTGAGCAGTTTTTCTCTTGGGAAATCAATAGAAAAACTTCAGGCTCTGGTGCCATAGATCCCACCCCTTTCACCAATGAGAAATTCCTTTACAAATTTCTTCTGTGCAAAGAGAAGGGAACACCAACCCCTTCAAGGCCCACTTGTCCTCTAGATGCTGCCAAAGTCAATCATTGTCAAAGGGAACCCTGCTCAAATAGTAGGTGGATGATAAAAATGGGTCTTTCTCAGAAGAGTAACCAGGCTCCATTAAACTACGCTAAAGGGACCAAGCTTAACAAAATGTTTCCCCTCACTTCCTTACTTCACACCCAGGTTTAGAGACAATGAGTCAGTTCATACACATTTAGGGCAGGGGTTTGTGGGGGTCATCTTTCATTCTGACTTGATATTCTCAATCCAATTCAACAAATGTTTTTTTGTTTTTGTTTTTGTTTTTAAGCAGCCAATATGGACAGATGCAAAAACCAGGATTGGAAAGAAGGGGATGGGGGTGGCAGGAGAGAACCTTCTGCGTATTCCCAACATCTGAAGATACCAATGAAATATGAAGACTGAAACAAAGAAAAATACAAAATGCGCCTCAGTCCTGTACTGACCCCTTCCACTTATATAGGGGTGCTAGGAATCCCACATTTTTAGATGATTTCTAAACACTAATTTAGTGGCTGGTATTCAAGATCCTTTGCCAGTTCTCACAGAGTAGATATGTTCCTTGAGAGAGTAAATCCTATCAATCTTGACATAAATAAACCCAGAAAACAAAAAGTAAGTTGCAGATAAGTGGAAGGTTCTCCTTGGAGGTATTTTTGTTCCCCGGATACCTACGTGACATCCAGCCATCTTATAATCTTTGTAAAATTGGGATAATTATACCTGTACTACTTCTCTTATGAGAGGCAACACAGTAGTGTAGATAGAGGTTCAGTCTCAAACAAGGAAGATCCAAGTCCAAATCCTGCCTCTATCATATACCGATTGCTTGTCTGTGGAGAAGTTAGATGATCTCTCAGTGCTTTAGATAACTTTCCAGGATTCTAAGTCATAGACAAGGTAGCCATTTGCATCGGTAGATATTTCTATGAAGTTTCCATGAAGGGAATGTCTTCCATACCAGGGAAAATATGGGTATGGACAAAAACAAAAATACCCTCACCTTACGGGTTGTATTATAAGGAGCCACATATATGTCACTTATTATTCTCATCACTTACATAGCCCTCACTTCTTTCTAGGCTCTTCTGTTCTTAAGATCCTCTCCTGTATTAGACTTCACTCCTTTCTTCTTCAGAGGAGAGCAATTCAGTGACAGCTAGCCGAGGAAGTCTTGAAAAGCACTGTGTCAAAGGCTAGATTTTCTCCTCAGAGCTGCTCCTTATCTGGAGATCATAGTGTTTCAGTCTCCATGGCTAGGATAGACTTTGTTTAGAGCTTTTTATTTCCTATGGTTTTGTTATCACCCAGATAAGATATCATTCTATAATAATGTTTCCCCAAGATGTCATCTAGAAGCAATGCATAAATGATGGGATGTAGCTTTGCTTACACAGCTCATCCTCTCAGCACTGCTTCTACTGAGTATGTATGTTCCCTTGGATGTTTGGGGAGGGAGCCATTGAGGTGGGACAATTTCTAAGCATAAGGAAGAGGCAAATTCCTCCTGAGTCCAAGTAAAGAGAAGCCAACAACTCCCCCTCCTTCTCCGCACCTAAAAAAGCAAAAGGTCACCCACAGACCAGTAGGCAAATGTCTAAGTGCCCAGTAAAGCAGAATGAGATGGAGAATTCAAGAGATTAATTATATGCCTCCTTTGAAAGCTAAGGGAAGAAACCCTGCAAAGGAAGGAGCTAAATGACTCCACAGAAAACTCACTAGATGAGATAGCTGGGGTGGGAGAAGGGGGGATCTAGGTTCCAATCTGAATTCTAACACTAACTGTATGCCCTCAAGAAAGTTAGTAAATTTTCTTGTGCCTCAGGTTCCTCAGCTGTCAAATGAAGGAAAGTTGGGCTAGATAATTGCTAGGATCCCTTCAACCTTTACCATTTGATGGTTCTGTGTCTGGTTTCAGAATCCATAGACCCCTTAAGTTCTGCAGCTGAAAAGATCTTCCAATAGGATTCAGGAAAAGCACCAGACTTGGATTCAATACCTGGGTTCAAATCTCATTTCTGTCATTTATAGATGTATTAAGTCACAACCCATCAGATTATTCATAAAAAGAAGGAAATCGGTTCTTTGTAGAAGTGGATACTGTGGATGTATAACATTGTATGTAATCAGACTTAATCCATAGGTTGATTAGCTTTGAGTAACAGTTTTATTTTTCCTATTTCCTTTTTATCTGACTTTCTGGGAAGGTAAGAGGAAAGGAATACATATGGAAATGAAGCCAATGTGAATACAAAAGTTACAAATGAAAACTAACTTTTATTAAATGAGGGGCCTGGACTAGATAAACTCTAAGACTTTTTCTAGTTCTAATTTTATGATCATGCTGTCCTATGAGTCTTGTTTTAGTGGTAAATAATAAGGGTTTTCTTAGTTAAACTCTTCATAGAAATGTCAACAACCAGAATAATAAGCGATTCATAAAGCACTTTAAGATTTGTAAAGCAGTTTACAAATCTTCTCTCATTTGATCCTTACAGCAACACAATGAGGTAGGTACTATAATTATTATCTACTTTTTATATATGAGGAAATTGAGGCTGAATGGATAAGTAACTTATCCAGAGTCAAACAGCTATTAAATATATGAGGCAGAATTCAAACTTAGGTCTTTCTAATCTCAAGTCCAGTGCTCTTTGTATGATCCAAGGCATCAAACTTCCTAGAAAGAGGCCTCAGAGCTCTTCTAATCCAAACCCCCTCATTCCAGATCAGGAAACTGAAGTCCATGGAGATTAAGTATTATGCATCAGGAATAGGATTTGAATTCAGTTTGTCTAACCCTGAAACCAGTGCTTTTTTTTCTATTGTATCGTGATGATTCTTTCCTTTGCTACAAAAGGCTATTGTTCATTCAGTTCAGCAAGAAATTATTGATAACCTTCTTATTTGCTAGTTGTCACCAAGTATTCACGATTTCCCTATGAGCAGAGAAATACTCTCAAGCCTAACTGTGTCAACCCTAGGAATTGTAGTCTCTGGCAGACAGTGTTATCTTCTTCTCCCTGTCTGCAGCCTCCAGAGATTATCTGGGAGAGTTTGTATAGGGACACACAGGGTTGGAAGGAAACTGAACTTGGGTAACTGAGGGAATTCAGTCAGAGTTTGGTTATGGAAAAGAGCAAAGACAGCAGCAAAAGTAGGGATGCAATGGCAGTTGGGGTGGAAGAGAGACAGAGACAAATAGAAAAGGATGAGAGTAAGAGAGAGAAGAGAAGATAGAAAGGAAGAAGAGAAAGGGGAGAGAAAGAAAGATACTTCCCTCCCAAAATTAAAAGGTGAGAGCTAATCCCTCGTGTTGACAATTTGGTATCTAGTTCCTCTATAAAAACTAGAAACCAAATTACCAAGATGAGGACAACTGATGGGTTCAAGATTGGAAAGGAATATGACAAAGCTGTATATTGTCTCATTTGTTTAACTTATACGCAGAGAGCTTGTGAAATACTAAGACTGGATGAATCAAAATCCGGAATTAAGATTGCTGAGAGAAATATCAAGAAGCTCACCTTTGCAGATAATACCACTCTCATGGCAGAAAGTGAAGCAGAATTAAGAAGCCTCTTGATGAAGGTGAAAGAGGAGAATTACTTGAAGCTTAATCAAAAAAACTAAGATCGTGGCAACTATCCCCTCACTTCCTGGCAAATAGAGGGAGAGAAAGATGAAGCAGTATCAGATTTTATATTCTTTGACTCAAAGATCACTGCAGCCCATGACTGCAGCCATGAAATTAAAACTTGCTCCTTGGAAGTAAAGCTGTGGCAAATCTAGATGGCATACTAAAAAGCAGAAACTTCATCTTGCCAACAGAGGTCCATATAGTCAAAGGTATGGTTTTCCCAGTAGCAATTATGGCTTTGAGAGCTGGACCATAAGGAAAGCTGAATGCCACAGGATCAATGCTTCTGAATTGTGGTGATGAGGTGCTTCAACAGCAAGAAGATCAAATCAGCCAACACTTAAAGAAATTAATTCAGACTATTCATTGGATGGCCAAATACTAAAGCTGACCCTTAACTACTTTGGGCACATAATGAGAAGACAAGACTCACTGGGAAAGACCCTAATATTGGGAAAGACTGAAGACAAAAAGAGAAGGGGATATAGCAGAGGATGAGATGGGTAGATAGTGTCACAAACATGAGCTTGAATAGACTTAGGGAGATAGTGGAGGATAGAAGGTTTGGCATGCTATGGTCCATTGGGTCACAAAGAGTCAGACATAAATGAATGGCTGAATAACAATAATCCCTCATCTATATAACCAACTCTACCAGATACTGGTGCTTGGTGGTCACAAGGAGGTAGGGGCGAGAGAGATACAAGAGTTAGCATGATATATTGTATAGCAGTGGTATCAAACTCAAATGGAAATAGGGACCCCTGAACCATACACAGAGCAGCTAGGTGGCTCGGTGAATACAGTGGAAGTCCTAGAATCAGAAAGACACCTTCCTGAGTTCAGGTCTGGCCTCACTAGCTGTGTGAACCTGGGCAAGTCACTTAACTCTGTTTGCCTATGTTTCCTCATCTGTAAAATGATCTAGAGAAGAAAAACAATCCCAAATGGGGTCCCAAAGAGTTGGACAGGACTGAAACAATGACTGAACAACAAACCATGCATAAAGAGTTCTGCAGATTACATACTGATCTAGGAAATTACATATTATCTATGCTTTATTGTATTTTAATTTATCTTGTTATATATTTCCCAATGATATTTTTATCTGGCCCCTGGTATACTTGGGAGTATTGTGGGGTGCAAGGGCCATGTGCTTGACACCTCTGGTGTATAGAGTGCTGGATTTGGATCCACTAAGGCATGAATTTAAAACTTGCCTCAGACAAAAATTATAATCCTAGCAAGTCCTGAACCTGAGTTTCCTATCTAAAAATCATAAACACCAATAATACCTATTTCATGGGGTTGTGAGGATCTCCTAAGAGAATGTATGTAGAGTTTTTTGCAACCCTAAAAATTCTATATTAATATCAGTTAATATTAGTATTAGGACTCTGTAGTTCTTTCACATTAAAAAAAAATTACCAGGCTCTAGAAAAACAGTCTCCATTCCAATGTAGAAATTCCAGTGTGTTTTAAGAAGTCCTGTCATTCCAAACTCTTCTTCCCTTCTCTATCTCGAATATAGGCTCTAGCTCTTCCCTCACTGACTCTCCTAATATCATAGGTATCTCTTTGTGATTCTGAGCCTAAAGTCCCATGCTCTGCCTAGGTGAGTGAACAAGTCCAAGTGTCACTTCCTGCCAGTATCTCATTCTGAGTTGGAAAGAAAAAGATGGCACAGCATCTGTGGTTCATTTCTCTGGCACCCTGGCTTCTTCCTTCCCCTCTTATTCCCGCCTTTCCCCCTGACCCTGTTTTAATATAATAGATTCCTTGATAATGACAGACAACAGCTCTGAGGTGAACACTGGCTCACAAAGAACAGGAAATTGGATTCAGGGTTATGTACGGGGGCCCAAGGGACTGGAGAATGACCAGAAAGAGATGTTTTGTCAGGCGGTCATCCTCTTGGCAGTAAAGACCTGAGCTCAATTTCCTGCTGCTTCTGTTCTCCCTTCTGTGAGGAGTCTGAATCTGAAATGGGCTGATCTAGAGATTTCTATGAAGCTCACGTGTATGAGGAAGAGACCAGGGAGGAAGGGATTGAACTCAGAGCAAGCACATTCACACGCGTACACAAAGCTTGAATAATCCAAATAATTTTGTGACTCAGAATGACATTAGCACAAACCAATTCAAAAGGGTGGTGAGACGAGAATACTGCTTAACTCTAGTGCCATCTCCTTAATAAGCTCTACATACTTCCAAAATAGCTCCCAAATACCACCCCTTACATCCCACTGGCCTTCAATGAGAACCACAATGAAAATAAATCTATTCCATCTCAAACAGCTCCTTTATCCTTTTCTATCTTATTGTTGTTGCATTTGCCAAACCTACCTCCTCCTGGTCTAAACCACAATTTCTCTCCAAAATTTTTTAAAGCCTAAATGAGGCAGTTCAAAGAATAAGGAGACTTTGGGGTACCCAAGGCTAGGTAATATTTTCCACAGGATTCTTCTTGGCCCATCTAAATCAAAAGAATCATTCCAGCGCAAATCTTTCCTTCACTTTCCCCTATCTCTTTCCCTTTTAGAACAAGGCCAAATCATTGGTTCCAGAGACAGATTTAATCCTCTGTCTAATTTCAAAGTAGCCAAGGTTGTCTCATTTACATATCAGAGTTCTAAGAATGATCCTAAAACGTTAAAACTTTAAAGGACCTCAGAGATCATTTAAGCCAATGTTGTCAAACTCAAATAAAAATAAGGGCCACTATAACCTACAAAAACCTATAATCATAATATATTTTTCTGTCTAGTTCATTATATATTTTAGAAAGTCATTTAAAATATCTTCTAATTATAGTTTAATAAAAAAAAGACATTTGGTTCATTAAAAAGTGTTTTAATATAAACATCAGTTCTTAACAAAAACAAAATGACATACATATTCTGGCAATGAAAAAAATCTCTTTGGAGCATATTGACTTTTAAAACCACATATTAACATTATCTATGTTTTATTTTATTTTTATTTATTTTGTTAAATATTTCCCCAATATATTTTCATGTGTTTCAGGCCACGCTAGCAAGTGTTGTGGGCCAAAGGTGGGCTGACCACTTCTGGGCTAAGCTACTCTCTCATCTTCTACAGAAAGGAACTGAGTCCCAGAAAGAAGTAACTAATCCAAAGTCACCTGGCTAGTTAGGGAAAGAGCCTGGATTGGAATCCATCAATTTGCCTAGGATGCTACTAAGAATATTTTAACCATAACTTAATATTCTGACCTTGGGCCAAAGCACTTGAGTGGGAAGAAGGGGATGATCCAATCCTAGCCTGCAAAGGAGATTGGAGGGAAAGTGGGATCTTATTCTGGGATGCTAGTTTTGGAGGTGGGAATAACAGTGGAGAAGGGAGGGTGACCTGGGAGCAGTTGTGCTACATGACAATTAGAACTGACAAAAGCCTAATGGAAGGTGAAAAGTAGGGATATCCCTGTCTTCCCCTGAATGTCCACATCCCAGGACAATGTCCCTCTCACCCCAAGTTAAATGGTTCTGATACTACAGTCCAGTGGGGTTGGAATGCTTAATTTCATAATCTCTAAGGGAGATAGTTTCCAAAAAGCAACTGAATTTCAACTTCAAGATTACAACTCAATGGCAATAATTGTCAACTACCCACAGTGTGCAAAATTGGAATAGATGCGAAGATACTAAAAGAGATGCTAAGAGCTGGAGGAAATAGACTTAGATAAGACACATGCTCTGTCCTAAGAATTTTATTATATTAATTATTATTCATTTATTTTACTATCATATTAATATAATTATATATTATTATAATTGTATATAATTACATACTAACATATTACCTATATATGATTAATATTGATGTGATATTCATTATATTGATACAATATAGTTATTATTAATTTAACAACTCCAATATTCTAATAAAGATTTCATAAATCCTCCATGCTACAGGGGAAGCCACTTCTCCTGTCCTCATATTCTACTGGAATCCTTTGAAATTTCTATTTCACTATGGACAGGAAGAAACAGGGTGAATAAAAGAAAGCAGGCAAATGGATCACAAGGCAGCTGCAGACACAGAGAAGCAAGCCTAAAGAGGAATGGATCACTAAGGGATTTTCACATCTCTGCTTTAGCCAGACCTACACAGAGAACAGCCCCAAAGAGCAGATCAAATTAAATTAATTGCTAAGTGTGAAATGTCTTTAGATTCACCAGGGATGGCTTCTGGACCTCCCCTTAATTAACAATGTGCCATACCTATAATAGACACAAAGAAGCAATTTTACGTTTGCTCATGGCAGCAAGATGTCCTGTTCCTCTCAATAGAGAGGAAGATTCTCTGACATTTACCACTTGACAGCCCCAAATATGGAATGCCCTGGGAAGAGAAAAAGCTTATAAAGAGAAGAAAACCTTTTTTTTAAAAGAAGATGGACCATTGTTCTTTCACAAAGTCCCTGGAATATGTCTTTCTATTTCTATCCCCATTGTCACCAACCTTGCTGAAGCCCTTAGCACCTCACCCATGGATGATTGGAGTAGACTCCAAAGCTGTCTCGCTGTCTCCAGACTGGTCAGAGTAATCTTCCCCAAAATTACTTTCATCATTTCCATCTAGTCTGAGTCAAGTCTCCCTCAAGTCAGTCTGGTGATTCAATAGGCAGTATTTAGCATTTATATGAATGGCATAAGCGCAAAGTATAAATGTCATCTCATTTAATTCTCACAACCACTCTGTGAAGTAGATGTTATTATTTCCCTCATTTTACAGATAAGGGGACTAAGGCTAGAAGAAGTTAAATGACTGGCCCAGGATCACATGGCTAGGAAGTTCAGACCTTTAGGGGAAAAACTAACCTAAATGTCAGGGATCTTCTAGTCTTGTTACCCTAGGTCCCAACTCACATCCTATCACATTCTAGCCCTTGATGGCAAGTTCCTAAAGGTCTTCTAAGGGACCTTTAACCATTCACATGGCCTTGGGTGTATTTATCACCAGGACTGGGCATTCTTGACTTCAGGATGTTAGAAGCCTGGTGTAGGTAGCACTAGAAGAAGAGACATTAATAAAAGACAGAACAAATATCCCTCCCCCCACCAAAAAAAAAAAAAAAAAAAAGAACAAAAGCCAGAAATTTCAGACTTCATCTCCTCATCTTTTGAAAGGACCAGGGTCCTGAATTTGTTCTGTGTGTGACTATGGGTGAGAAGAGGCAATAAGGGACAGTTCACAGTGGACTTCCCAATGCAAAGCAGTGATTATGAGCAGATGTGCATCAAGACCATAAGGAAGATAGCAAAGATCTTAGCACTTCTAGGACACTCAGTGATATTCTTTATGGGTGAAGATCATCTACAGCAAGATAACTAAGAGATTATAACCCTCTTCCATGCAACCAGTCCTGGAACCTGAATCAATACTGAGACTTGTCCATGCTCTCTGGAACAAAATCTCTCCCTTGAAGTCCCCATGGGGAAGTGGGGAACAGAACTGTGAAAACCAAATGTTTGTTCCTTTAGAGATGTCTGCTAATAGACTCTCTCTTGTTCCTGCTTTTCACAGAGTTTGGATAAGGACTATCATTCCCCTTCATCTAGGGACTCAGACTTGCCACTAAGTAGCTAAGGGATTCTCTTTCTTCTAAGTATATAATTTCACTTTCCCCATGTAGTTAGAAAGAAAGGCATCTAAGAGGCAGCTAGATGGCCCAGTGGATTGAGAGCCAGCCCTAGAGACAGGAGGTCCTAGGTTAAAAATCTGGCCTCAGACACTTCCTAGCTGTGTGGTCCTGAGCAAGTCACTTAACCTCCATTGTCTAGCCCTAACCCCTCTTCTGCCTTGGAACCAATACACAATATTGATTCTAAGACAGAAGGTAAGGATTTTTAATAAAAACTGCAAAGTAGTCAGAAACACATGATAGAATGCACTACGAGAAATGAACATCAAAAGGACTCAGATTTCATCTCATATCCTAAAAATTGGCAAAGGTGACAAAAAATGACAATAGGCAAAAATGAAAGGGTTGTGGATAGATGGACACACAAATACAATGGTAGACCTACAAAATAGTACCAATCATTTTGGAAAGCAAAAAAAGTAAACAAAAAATTTTGACTTCACTGGGTTTATAACAATCCCAAAGAAATAAAAAGGAAGTCCTTATAAACACCAAAATATTTATAGCAGCATTTTTTGTGATGGCAAAGAATTGGAAACAAAAGAAATGCCCATCAATTAGAGAAGATCTAAACAAATTGTTGTATCCAACTCTTCAGGAGTCCATTTGGGGTTTTCTTGGCAAAAATACTGAAGTGGTTTGCCATTCCTTCTCCAATTCATTTCCCATAGTCACACACCTAAGTATGTATCTGATATCATATTTGAACTGGGGAAGGGCTACAAAACTATGTATAATACCCTTTGACCTAGCATATCACTACTGGGTCTGTATCCCAAAGAGATAAAAAAAATAGTGGGAAAAGATCTACTTGTACAAAAAAATTTATAGAAACTCTTTTTAGTGGCAAGGAATTGGAAACTGAGGGGATGTTCATCAACTGGGGAATGGCTGAACAAGCTGTGGAATATGGTTGCAATGGAATACTATTGCTCCATAAGAAATGATGAACAAGATAGGGTCAGAAAACCTAGAAAGATTTATATGAACTGATACAAAGTGAGGAGAACCAAGAGAATACTGTATACAGTAACAGAAATACTGTAAACGATAAATTATGAAGGCCTAACCTATTATCAGCAATGTAAGGTCCCAAGATAAACTCCAAGGGACTCATTTTGAAAAATGCTTTCCACAGCCAAAGGAGAAACTGTTGAAGACTGACTGCAGACCAAAACATTTCACTTTTTGCTTTATGAGTCCTTCATGAGTTTTTCTTTTCTGTGCAAATTGTGTCTCCTTTCATGGCAAAAGGAATATATATTTCATGACAGCACTTGTATAAGCTATATCAGACTACCACCTCAGGGAAAAGAGGAGAGAGGGAAGGAGAGAGACTCTAAATCACAAAATGTCAGATAACAATTATCAAAAATTGTTTCTACATGGAATTAAAGAAAAATTATTTTAAAAGTATATTATTGGGGGGGGGGG
>NC_058131.1:474683268-474692290 GCF_016433145.1 Gracilinanus agilis | reverse complement strand
GAAGGAAGGAAGGAAGGAAGGAAGGAAGGAAAGAAGGAAGGAAGGAAGGAAGGAAGGAAGGAAAGAAGGAAGGAAGGAAAGAAGGAAGGAAGGGATCTCTCAACAATTCCTCCTTTTGTTCTCCCAGGCCCTTTCTAAACTATCTTGTGGAAAAGGAGACCTGAGTTTTTTTCCAGGTTGTACAAGAGACTAAAGGAGCTGGGACTTCAAAGTCCTGAGTAACTCTGTAATATGAGCAGATAAAACAATGAAGGACCAGAGAGGGTCAATAGGGAAAATGCCTAAAAGCAGCTAGTCCTTGTTGGTTGTCTTCTTTGGACCAGATACAAGAAAAAGCTGGACCACAGAGCCCTTTCTTTTCCTACAGTGACTTCCATTAATCACAGATATGGCTTCTGAGAGATGGGGCAATCAACACAGGCAGTCAGGGTTGTGATTACAAAGGTATTGTTTCAAGATTCCACTGCTGATCCTGCTGGTTCCTGTATCATTGCTTATGTTGATATTATTCATGTAACTGCCTATAGACCATAAGATCTCTGTCTCTATCAGCAGCAATCTCATCAATTAGTGTGATGACTCTTTTTTAGCTCCCTTATAGTCAATTCTTTGTGACCCCATTTGGGGTTGGGGGGAGGACAAAGATACTGGAATGGTTCACCATTTCCTTCTCCAGCTCATTTTACAAATGAGGAACTGAGGCAGACAGAGTTAAGTGACTTGTCCAGGATCACAGAGCTAGTAAGTGTCTGAAGCTGCATCTGAACTCAGGTCTTCTTGACTCTAGTACTAGTTGGTTTGTAGAGGTGGTGTATCCAAGATTTCTGGTTTCTTTTATCTCTCTCTGGATAAGAAATAGCTTTCACCCCTCCCAGGACCTGGTGTTTTTATATTTTAGCTACACCAAATGGCTTTGGCAAATCCAGTGGAACACTGGGCCGGGAATCAGAAATACATGACTCTTCCCTTTAAAACAAGAATAAACAACAAAATAGAAATATTTGTTTGGAAAAAATATTCAATCTGGCATCAGGCATTTACTGTGACCCTAAGAAAGTCACTTAACCTCTGTCTGCTTCAGTTTCATCAAATACAAAATGGGGAAAAGAATAACAGCACCTACCTTCCAGGGTTGTTGTAAGGATCAAATGAGATAAGATTTGTAAAGCACTTAGCACAGTGCTTGAGACAAAGTAAATGCTTAACAAATGCTTGTTCCCTTCTTCTTTCTTTTCGATTCATGCTTAATAGCTAACATTAAGATTACTATAATTGTCCATACAAGTACCAACTCTCAAGAGCTCATCTGGTTCATTCCCATGAAACACTTACTCTGGTTGACTACTACAAGTGTGATTCAGACAGGAGGTTTTCTGCCTGCTTCTTCTATCAGTTCTCTGTCCCCTAAAGCCCATAGTAAAAATAAGGATGCCCAATAGACTCACTGGAGTGTCCTGTAGTATTGCTTTAACCTGTCTTGTGTGACCAGCAGCAATTTATACATTTGGTGACCTTGTCCTTTCCAAACCAACAAAACAGGATATATATCTCAAGTACTTCCTTTTTCATCCTATATTTTGAATGACTCGGGTCTTAGAGGAATGTTGGCCTTAGTTATGGAAAGTAACAAGTTTTTCCTTGTTATAAAAATTATGCAAGTCTGAATATAAGGCAAGAGTGGATGTCAAAAATTTGAGACACCGATATGCTGTTGGTGGAGCTATAAACTGATCCCACCATCCTGGAGAACAATTTGTAGTTATACCCAAAGGGCTATTAAACTGTGGATCCAGAAATACCACTACTAGGTCTGAATCCCAAAGAGATCAAAACAATTATATATGTATATATATATATATATGTACACATATATACATACTTTATATTTATATAAATATTCACAAATATTTATAGCAGCTCTTTTTGAGATGGTAAATAAGTGGAAACTGAAGGGGATACTCATCAATTAAATTGTTGTTGTAGAACTTGAGGTTCTTGAAGAAGTTGAGGTATACTATTGTGCTATAAGAAATAACAAGGGGGATGTTTTCAGAAAAACATGGGGAAACCTATATGAACTGATGCAAAGTGAAGCGAACAGAACCAGGAGATGATTATACACAGTAATAGTAACAGTATAATAATGATCAACTGTTGAAGCCTCAGCAATTTTGATCAATACAATGATCCATGACAATTCTAAAAGATTCATGATGAAAATTTCTAACCTCCTCTAGAGAGAAAACTGATGAACTCAGTGTATAGACTGAATATAAGTCCTTTTTTAATTTTCTTTCTTTTTCTTGCTTTTTTTGCAAGATAGCTAATATGGAAAGATATTTTGCATGACTTAGCATGTATAATTGAAATAATATTGCTTGCCTTCTCAAGGGAAGGAGAGAATTTGGTACTCAATTTTTTAAAAGAATGATTAAAATAAATTATGAAGTTATTATTTTTTAAATATGTTAATATAGGAAATTCAGTGACTTGGAATCACCAGGCTGGATGTGGACTATAGAAGATACCTTAATTTTGGGTTGGGCAGAAGGCCCTTAGTACCCTGACCTTGCATGCTCTGGTACACTTGTACCTGCATCTGCATAGGCATTCCCATCAATCTCTTTATTAATCACATATTTCAGAAGCTATATCCAAAACTCCTTATGACAGGTATCATGATCACTTTTTCCCCTAAAGGAAGCAGTTCAACATGCCTTGTCCTGCCTCCCCAGAAAATCATGGTGCGAGCAGCCATTGCCAAAGTCAGAGCTATGCCAATTTCCTACTCAAACTCTACCTGTTGGTTTGCCTTCATCTATATAGTGTTTTTAGGAGGAGTCACATGTCTAAAGTCACTCTTGTGGGACTCTACCAGGAAATCAGAATTTAATCAATCAATAACCAATCAATCAATACACATTTATTAAATGACTACTACATGCCGGTCACTATGTTAAGCACTGGAGACACATAAAAGAGGCCAAAGACATATCTTGCCCTCAAGGAGTTTACAATCTAATGGGAGAGACAATATGCAAACAAATATATACAAAGCAAGTTATATATAGGATAAATAGGAAATAATTAACAGAGGGAAGGCACTAAACTAATAGGGGTTGGAAAAGGCTTCTAATAGAAGATGGGACTTAGTTAAAGCTTAAAGGAAGCCAAGGAGGTTAGTAGTTGGAGCAGAGGAAGGAGAATGTTTTGGGAATGGGGACTGCATGAGTTGAGAGATAGAATATCTTGTTTGTGGAACAGCCAGGAGGTCAATGTCACTGATCTCAGGATACATGGCAAGGAGTAAGGTGTAAGAAGCCTGGAAAAGTAGGATGGAGCTAGATCGTAAAGGGCTTTGAATGGAGCATTTTGTATTTGATCCTGGAGTTGATAGGAAGTCACTAAAATTTATGGAATAAGGGAGAGGCACAGGCAGGCCTATACCTTACAAAAATTGTTCTAGTAGCTGAATGGAAAATGGAACAGAGTGAAGAAACTTGAGGCAGACAGACCCACCATAAGCTATTGCAGTAGTCCAGGAATGAGGTGATAAGGACCTGCTCCAGAGTTGGTGGCAAAGTCAGAGAATGGAAGGAGGCATATTTTTTTAAAACCCTTACCTTCCACCTTATAATTAATACTACATATTTGTTCCAAAGCAGAAGGTGATCAATAGGGTTTTTAAAAAAGAGAAAGGCTACTGGATTTGGCAACAAAGAGAACACTGGTAATTTTTCAAGTTTTGGTGGAATGATAAAGTCAGAAACCAGATGGCAAAGAGTTAAGGAGAGAGAGAGGAGAGAAAGTGGAGACCTCTGTTGTAGGTGGCCTTTTCAAGGACTTCAGCTACAAGTCTAATTTAATTTCATTTAAATGCTCCTAACAAACTGGGCAAAGGATACTGGAGTAGCAGTGGGGTTGGAGAGCAAAATGGAAAAACATAGTCCATACATCCTTACTCATCTCTTTTGAGAATTTTATTCCTTAGAAACAGAAGAAAAACAACTGCTTGATCACATGGGTTGACGGGGATATGAGAGGGAATGTAGACTCTAAATGATCATCCTAGTGCAAATATCAATAATATGGAAATAGGTCTTGATCAATGACACATGTAAAACCCAGTGGAATTATGCATTGGCTATGAGAAGGTGTTGGGGGAAGGGGAGAGAAAGAACATGAATCCTATAACCATGGGAAAATGTTCTTAATTAATTAATTACAGATTTCCAAAAAAAAAAAAAGAATTTTACTCTTCTTGTCAGAGAACTTGGGCCAGATTTGTGCAATTCCCCATCTTAATTAGTCAAAAAGGGTCAAAACATGTTCTACAATCAGAGCCTCTAACTGATTTAACAGGCTTTTCAAGAGTAAATTTTCTTAAACATTTTTGGACATGACCAATGTAGGAATTTGTTTTGCTTGTCTAATTCATATTTCTTTCAAGGATTTTGTTCTTTCTTAGTTTTGTTTTATTTTCTAATAAGGAGGTGAGTGAGAGAAGAGATGTTCAGTTAAGGTCTCCCCTATAACCAAAATATGAAAAAAAGCACTCAGAAGACTAGAAGGAATTCTAGACAAAGTAGAACAGCGTTGAAAGTTGCATATTGAATTTATTATCTACTTTAAAGAAAAGCAAGCCCTACATAATAGAGATCCACAGTTTCATGTACAAACTCTTTCTGTTTCACAAGATAGCATGGAAAGTCTCACCTTTATTTGGTGTTTGTTAAGTTCAGAAATTTTAAAAAGTAAAATGTGGGTGCAGGAAGCAATTCTTCTTTGAGAACCCTAAACCATTACCTTTGCCAAACATTGTGCTATAGCAAGAGTTCTTAAACTTTTCAGTACCATAAACCCCTTTAGTGAAGTCTATAGATTCCTTCTCAGAGTAATGTTTATGAGTAATTGAAGAAAATGTGAAATTTCTTTTAGAGGTTGGTAGAAATTAAGATGTAATTTTTTTTTCCTATCCAAGTCCACAGATTCCCTAGAATCTATCTAACTAAGCACCTGGCCCTTAGGAATCTAATTCTCTGATGACCTGGAGGATTTCTGTATGAACTGGAAAAACCTCCAGGAACTGATGCAGAGTGAATGAAGAGAACGAAGAGAACATTGTACATAGAACGTGAAACATTGTGCAACAATTCAATGTAATGGACTTTGCTACTACAAGACAATCCCAAAGGACTTATGAGAAAGAATGCTATCCCACATCAAGAAAAAGACCTGTGGGAGTAGAAACACAGAAGAAAAACATATGACTCATTTATTTATATGGGTATATGATTTTTAAAAGACTGCTTTATTGCAAAAATGAATAATATAGAAATGGGTATAAGTGATAACATTTGTATAACTCAGTAGAAGGGCTTATTGGCTCCAGGAGTGGGGAGAAAAGAGGGGAGGGAAAGAAAATAAGTCATGGAAACACGGAAAAATATTTTAAAATAAAATAAAATATAAAAGAATCTAATTCTATTCTCTTCTAGAGTCTTATCAGATTTTACTTAAAGTTATCCTGAAAAATATTCAATTAATTTAAACTGAAAATAAAGTTATCCTGCAATATCCCAAGTTCCTTTTTGCTCTCTGACCCCTCTGATGAGGAAGTCACTCCCCATTTAATAGTAATAGAAGAAACCCAGGGCTCTCTTACCACCACTGTGGGCTGATAATTTTCATCACCATTCCTGCTTCTGTCCACTTCCCTTATAGCCCTGATTTTAGCAGGTTTCAACACATATTTAAAATTCTGTCAATCCAGCTTTTCTAGGCCTGTTAGAAACAGCCAGAGAATACCTGCCCTGGCAACACCTTTATCCTCCCTGTCAACATCCTTAAATATCCAAAGAATTCATTCTCCCAAGTCAGTGGAGACCCCTCCCTGTTCAAATGTGAACTCATCATCTTTGTTCGAAGTGTATCAAGCTGCTCAGTCACCTGGACTTCCTCTTTTCTCTTTTCATCACCCTTCTCCCATTTCATCCTTGAGTTTATTCCAAACCAATTCTCTTGACTTTGCCAAAAGTTTGTGCCAGGCCTCATTCAGTGGACTCTAGTCATTCATGCTTGTGTTTGAAATGAAATGAGACACTTGTAAACCATATAACCTCTAACAAAAGGAAAGGTTTGGGGGGGGAGGGGGTTTCAGCAATAGCAGAGAAATAGTATTCTGCAAAAATACAATATTGGGATAGTTGCATGCAACTCCCTTCAACTCCACATTTATCATAATGGCACACCTGTTCAAGTTGATGTCTTGACTTGAATGGAGGTGGGAAGTCTGTCGAGCCTGAGGAAAATCAACTCCTTCTGAACCGGATATATAAATACCTCAGGCAGTCAGGAAGCTACAGCAGTGACTTGAACCTAAGTCTCTGAACCAATGAAGGCTTAAGAATGATTTCATTTCCCTTGTAGAGAAAAGCTAGCTTATATGGCAAAGACTTTCCAATCTTACTGCCATGGGCCCCTTAAAAGATATTGTTCTTATCAGGTCATTTCCTCCAAGAAACCTTCAGTGACTCCCCATTAATTTTAGGGTTCAAAGCCCTGCACAATCTGGCTTCATCCTATCTTTCCTGCTTATCTCCTGCCCTATCAAAATGTTCCACATAGAATAAATTGAACAAAACCAGAACAATTTATAAAAGGACAACAGCAATACCATAAAGAGAGGCAACTTTAAAAGACTTAACCCTCATCCAATCTCCCACCTACCTATACTTTTCCTTTGATGCTCATTACATTTTTTGCCATATACATGTCCAGAGTTATGCCTTTATATAAATAATTGACCTGAAATTTTTTATGAATGAGAGTAGGTGGCAAGGTGCGGACCCCAATATATAAAGAATGCAAATAAATCACATAAAAGACCATATCTATGAAAATAAAAATAAAAGACTTAACCGTGATCAATGCAGTGACCAACCATGTCTCCAGAGTACCTGTTATGAGACATGTTACTCACCTCCTGGCACACTAGGTATATAAAACGTGTGCGTGTGTGTGTGTGTGTGTGTGTGTGTGTGTGTGTGTGTGTCCTTATCTTTTGTCTTAGAATGAATATTCTAAGGCAGAAGAGTGGTATGGACTAGGACATTGGGTTAAATGATTTGCCCAGGGTCACACAGCTAGAAGGTATCTGAGGTCAGATTTGAACCCAGGTTTGAACTCCTAACTCCAGGCCTAGCCCTCTATCCACTGCGCTACTAAGCTGCCCCAAAGATAAATTTTTTTTATGCCTATGAGGATATATTTTGCTTAAACATACTCATTTGTTCAAATTCACCATATTTGTTATAAAAGCATTTTTTATTCTTTCTCTCAGCTTTTAATGGATCAGGAAGAATAGTAGGAGAAAGGGGGTTAGCAGTAGTGATTTTAAAAAAAAATAGCCATTTTAACACTTTTTTTGTTGGTATTGTGCCAGGGGTGGTGGTGAGGGGAGAGTTAGTGTACAAAAAAGAATAGAAGAAAGAATAAAAGAAAAAAGAAAGCAGACGGTTTTGAAAGTAGCAGAATTTATTAAATTTTTTTAAAAGCCTGCAGAATGAAATGGAAACTCGTAGCTTCATATATCCTCTTTTCACATTCTGCTATGTGTAATGGAAATGTTCTTTTTTAGTTATTTTAGTTCAGATTTATTTTTTAAAGAATGGCCAGCTCTGGAAAAAAATATTCTCATTTCCTTTTGGAACACACATGGTGCTTTCCAATCCACACTTTTTTTCCTATGTTTTACCACCATCTTATAATATGCTCTCCTTTCCTTTCTACCCATTTATTCTGCCCATTCTTTAGAGCCTGGCTCAAGTCATACCTTCTCCTTGAACTAATAACACCAATACTTAGCAAAATCTCCCTCTCCTGGATTTCTATAGCACTTACTAGTCTTTATCATTCATTTTGCCCTTATACCATACAGAAATTCCCTAATAATGTTAGTTATCTTTGTCCCTCCATAGCTGTCAGTCACATATCACAGTGTGACAACTAAAAACTGCTACTGGTTTCAGTGGGAGTGGAGTATTCTTCTTCACTAAGGAGCTCCTATCAGTTTTGTACCCATGCACATGAACCAGGTTCAATTTTAGAGGACCCTAGTTTGCTGGAGAGAAAGATAGAGAAGGTCCTTTTTCCTCTGACTCTTTCCACCACCACCCTGCCATGCTGGAGACACAGGGGAAATTTCCTAACTAAAGTTTAGGTTGAGTATACCCAAAATGAGGGAGTAGAAAGATACCCATTATACAATATAGAATCAAGTATAGGACAGCTATTTATTTCCCCCACACAAACAAAATGCTTAAGCAAAGAAACTTAAGCATGAATTGACAAAGAACTCAATAAGCAGTAGCATTAACATAACTATTGCTATATTCTCCTAGGTGGTTGAGACTACAGTTTCAGAACACGACCAGTTTGTGAGAATACTAAATAGACATTTCACATTCTACCCCAGCTCTGCTCTGTTCAAACAATTCCCTCTAATTTCATGTCTTTTGGCAAATAGAACTCTCTTCCTGTTGATGGTCACCCTCTCCAATGCCATCCTCTTGCCAGTCAGATTTGATTAAGAGACTCCAGATCTGTTGGACTCACAAGGTAGCCTCCAAAAAAGTAAAAATAAAAACAAGGTAGCCTCCAATGCTAGAAACATTCATCTCATGGTTGCTTTTCAGTTACCTAGGCTCATGATAAAACCACAAAAACAGAAGAAGAAGCTAGGGGACTAAAGCCAAAGTTCAGATTCTCCTGAGGTGACCCATATGCTTCTGCTATCATGTGCTCTCAGTTTAGTTTTCCATTTCTGCTAGAGAGAGGGAGGAGTGAGGGAGAAGGGAGGAAGGGAGAATGGGAGGGAGGGAGGAAGGGAGAAAAGGAGGGAGGGAGGAAGGAAGGAAAGAAAAAAGGAAGGAAGAAGGAAGGAAGGAAGGAAGGAAGGAAGGAAGGAAGGAAGGAAGGAAGGAAGGAAGGAAGGAAGGAAGGAAGGAAGGAAGGAAGGAAA
>NC_058131.1:474640151-474681591 GCF_016433145.1 Gracilinanus agilis | reverse complement strand
ATTATTGTGTCAAGTGGCCCCAGACAAAGGTGCCTAAGGAGAAGAAAGACAGTGATGGAGGAACAGAAAGGCATGGCAGAGAGAGCCAAAGACAAACTTGGCATTCTTCTTAGTGCAAGACAGTTCATACTAGCTGTCCAGAAGGTGTGCTGCTGGGCAGACTCCAAACACTACCCTCCCCTCAAGAAGGGGAAACCAAAATACCAAGCAACAGTGGTTGTAGCAGCCAACCACAATATGAAAGAAAGAACAGGGCAGATGGATGCCTGCCCAGTCATACTCTTCAGAGACCCTGCCAAGTATCAGCCTCTTGGCTCTGACACAGAACACACAACACTGTTCAGTTATTCTGGGATGAGTCTTTGACTTTTTCTACCGTCTCATGAAATCAGTAATGGGCTTCCCAACGGGTACATGTTCTGAGTCTGTATATACCTTATTTTCCTCACTGAAAAAACCTCCAGATTCAGAGTAAAGAAACCTGAGTTCTAGCCCCTAGTCTACCACTAACTCATTGGGTGACTTGGAAGAAGACATTTAATCTCAATGAGCCTCAATTTCCTCATCTATTAAAAGAAGACAGCAATACCTGCTCAAACTGCTTCATAGATGGTTGTGAATGGAGAGGGAGACAGGAAGGGAGAAGGAAATAAGTGTTTACTAAGTACCTACTATGTGTCAGAAACTGTACTAAGCACTTTACAAATATTAGTTCATCTGATCCTCATAATAACCCTGGAAGGTAAGTGCTCTTATAATCCCCATTTTATAGTTGAGGAAATTGAGAAAGAGGTTAAGTATCTTGCCTGGGTTCACCTAATTAGTGTCTAAGACCTAATGGGAACTCAGGTCTTCATGCCTCCAGCTCTATTCACTGGGCGGCCTAGCTGCTGTAGCAAGTAGGAAATGTGAAAGGGCTTTGAGAAAAAAAAAACAGAAAATTTATACAAATAGAAGGTATTTACCCACCTCCTGACAAGGGAAGTGATGAACTAAGTAA
Organism: Gracilinanus agilis; assembly: GCF_016433145.1. Classification (NCBI taxonomy): domain Eukaryota; kingdom Metazoa; phylum Chordata; class Mammalia; order Didelphimorphia; family Didelphidae; genus Gracilinanus; species Gracilinanus agilis. The sequence goes on along the minus strand of NC_058131.1, from coordinate 474,680,591 downwards.
GGAGAATGAAACATACATTTTTTTGACTTGGTCAATATGAGGATATATTTTGTTTTACTACGTATATTTAGTAAGAGTTTGGGTTTTTTTTTCTTTTTTATTAATACGAGGGAAAGCAAGAGGAGAAAAAATAAATGTCTGATAAATGGAAAAAATAAACATGACTCATGATGAAAAAGGATATCGACTACCACAGAAAGAACAGAATCTGAATACAGATTGGACCATTTTTCGCGCTTTCCTCCATGAATTTTTCTCTTGTGTAAGCAATATGTATCTTGTTTCACAACATGACAAACAGGGAAATATGAGTTATATGATAAAATATGTACAATCTCTGTTATATTACCTGCCTTCTTAAGGAGGGAAGAGAGGTAGGAGGGAAAGGGGGAAAAAATGACAGATTTTTTTAACATAAGTAAGAATTTGTTTCTATTGGATATGCATATTTATCATAATTTATTATATATTTATAACAAATTATTTTTTCATATATTGTGTGATATATTTAAAATATAATTATTATAATTATAATCATATGCAACTTCTAACAGGTTTCCTACCCTTTGCAGAAATAGGAAATGAGGACAGACCAATGGAAGTCCCATCCTTTGAGTATGTACAATGCCATTCCTGCTGTATTCCAAGATAAAGGTCCTAGGTATGTATAATGGAAATATCCAGCTCCTCAAGTTAGTTCAAGTACAAGTATTCTATGACCGTTTCTTTTCTACTTACTGGCAGTAAAGGAATTGGCTGCTGAGCCACAATTGAGCATGCTCCCATCAGGGGAATTCAAACCCTTTCCTCCTTGCCTGCATTCAGGTGAAAAATACAATCTTCTGTGGGCCTCCTACTGGAACAAATGAAGCCTCCCTCATCCAGAGAACATAGCTGCTGTTTCTACACCCATTCTGTCTATTCTATACTACACTTTGGTGAAGGAATATTGGGGATAGTTTCAACTTTGTGAATTGTGAAATATCGAAAGATGAAGAATTTCAGTAAGTAAGAGTCCATGCTAAAGTTTGCCAGAAGCTGATTATCAAGACCTGTCCTGGGCAGGGGAGCAATCATCCATCAGCTAGGCCCAATTCTGAAAAGAGCTTGTTGGACCCAATGCTTTGTAGCAAACACTTTAAATTGGAAGGCATTCTCACCAGGGACTGAGGTGGTAGCAGGGGAAAGGAGCCCTTTGTATTAGGGAAAATGCTTTGTACTTCTGGTTTTCTGTATTTTCTCAGAAAACATCCCTTTGTACAAAAGTTAATATTGGTGTTCATTTGTTAAAATGACATTAGGAAGAAAGGGTTTTTTTTTAAATTTTTAAAATTATATTCGGATACTAATCACTTGGTCAATAAATTATAGAGAGAGGGGTCAGCTGGGGGTTCATTGGATGGACAGCCAGGCCTAGAGATGGGAGGTATCAAATTTGGCCTCAAATACTTCCTAGCTGTGTGATCCTGAGCAAATCATTTAACCTTCATTGCCTAGCCTTCCCACTCTTCTGCTTTGGAACCAATACACAGTATTGATTGGTTCTGAGATAGAAGGTAAGGGCTCAAAAAATTAAATTAAATAAGTTACATAGAAGAGATACTAACTGTAACTCATGATTAATAAAGGGAAAAGAACACATTGGAAAGGGAGCTCAAACCAAAAGCAATAAATAAAACTTCCATAATGCTAAACACCTTGGGTAATGCCTAGAACCCTGAAGAGGAGATATAAGAAGCCAGTCCTCTGGAAGCCCAACTCATAAAGCAAGTGAAAGGTGGGATCAGGATTCTCAATATCTATATAAAGGATATGTTAGAAACAGAATTTCTTCTTCAGTGGAATGTGATATAGAATAGATTTCCCTTTCTATATCATGAAACAGTTTAGTGGCTCAATAATTTTGGCCCTGGGTGCTCCAATGACCTATAATTTTCCTTAAGAAATATCAACTACGTATAACACCCTAGAAGCAAGATGTCTTCTTGATTACAAATTTTTTCAATAGTCTTAAGATGTATAGGAGGAATTGCATGCTGGGAACTAAGATGGTAGAATAAAGGATGTTCTGTTCTCCTGATTACTCTACATATGTGCAAAAAGGGAAGAAAATCATCTCAAAGCAAAGGAAAGCTGGAGGAACAAGGCTTACTAGGATAAGAGGAGAGAACAGCACAGCATCTTTGAGAACCAGCAGCTCTTGGAGAAGTCCACAACTCTGCCAGAGACAATAAAGCTGCAAAATGGGAATAAACCCAGCCAGAGTCACTCCACCAAGTAGAGAAGACTGAAAACCTACAAATTCTCAAGTGACATTAGACCCCTGGGGCTACGGAGAAGCAGTGAAGTAACCTGTTCAATCTCACTTGTCAGTGGAGTGCCTGGGGTGGCAAAGCCCAAAGCAGGGAACCTGCCCACCCCAGGCCATATGGCAGGGGCAGGGAAGCAGCAGAGTGAGGAGCAGACTGGCCCACGAAGCAACAGAGGAACAAAACAACACAGAGTGCTGAATATAGCTGGGCAAAACAACTGCAAACCTCTCCAAAGCAAACCAGCAAGACAACCTCTTTGTGAGGAAAAAGGGGCAACCAATCCTAGTCCAAGTAACAGAGAAGAACACTCTAGAAGAATCTCAAAAGACAGATAAGGTAATGGGAGTCAGCGAGAAATACAAAAATAAGCAAAAGACCAAAAAAAAAAGCCTTGACCTTACAAAGTTACTTTAGTGACAGGGAAGACTAAAATATAAGCTTGAAAAAGGACAACAAAGCCAAAAAGGAAACATATGAAGCCTCAAAGAAAAATGTGAAAGTATACCAAACCTCAAAAGAATCACTGAAAGAATTTGAAAAGAAGTTTAAAAACCTTAAAATAATAGAATGGACAGAAAACTCAACAGCTTGTGGAGAGGGAAGAAAGAGACTGAAGTAAACAACAACCTAAAGAACAGAATCAATCGAATGGAAATGGAGGCCAAACACACACACACACACACACACACACACACACACACACACACACACACACACACAGAGTGAAGAAAATAACTCTTTAAAGAGGTGATGGCAAACCTATGATAAGCATGTCAGCACTGGCACATGTAGCCATTTCCAATGATATGTGGCCACATACAGAGAAGTATGGGGCCGCATGCTGAGGATGAAACATTTGCTGTAGTGTAGTATAGATACTCTGTGCACTATAGATGACAATTCTATCTATATTAATTTACCTGTTATTGTTTACTAAATACAGTTATACATTACAATTATACATTTTTGTTATTTAAACTATAAATATTGTGAAATTATGGTTTTTTTTCTCAAAGTGACACACCACCCCGAGTTATGCTCAGTTTTTTGGTGAACTTTGACACACCAAGCTCAAAAGGTTTCCCATCACTGCTTTAAAGAGTAGAATTAACCAAATAGAAAAGGAACCACAAAACTCAAGGAAGAAAATAACTCCCTAAAAATTAGAATTGAATAAATAGAAGTTAATGAATCCATAAGATAGCAGGAAACAATCAAATCAAATCAAAAAAATGAAAAAATAGAAGAAAATCTAAAAATCCTCACTAGAAAAATGACTGGCCTGAAAAATAGGCCCAGAAAATATAATCTAAGAATCATTGGAATACCAGAAAGACATTATCAAAAAACAGCCTAGACACCATATTACAAAAATCATCAGAGAAAACTGCCTTGATATCCTCAAACAAGAGGGAAAAAATAGAAATAGAGAATCCACCAATCACCTCCTGAAAGAAACCCCAAAATAAAATATACCATGACTCTTGTAGTCAAATTCCAGAACTCCCAGGCCAAGGAAAAAATACTAGAAACTGCCAAAAGGAAACATTTCAAATATCAAAGAACCATAGTCAGGATTACACAGGATATAGAAGCTTCTAAATTAAAGGACCGGATGAAATGGAATATGAAAGGCAAAGGATCTGGGTCTATAATTTAGAACTACATATCCAGCAAAACTGAACATAATTCTCCAAGGGAAAAAATTGACATTTAATAAAATAGAGAAATTTCAGACTTTCCTGACCAAAAAAAAAAAAAAAAAAAAAAAAAAAAACAGAGCTGATGAGAAAATTTGATGAGCAAATATGACACTACAGAGAAGCATAAAAAAAGTAAGTGAAAACTTAAAGATTTTTGATAAGGTTGAACTGAATACATTCATACCTGGGAAGGTGATACTTGAAGAGTTATAGGAGGAGGTACATTTTGGTACAATAGAAAAATAAATGAATTTGGTTCAGATTTAAATCGTGTATCTGCCACACACTGACTGCATGATCTTGGGCAAGTCATCCTTATCAGCCTCAGTTTCCCCATCTATCAAATGGGGACAACAGGGTCCCCTTTACTCTCTTATCTGACATTCTGAGGACCAAATGAAATCACATAAAACACTGTAATCTTTAAAGAAAGATATATAAATGTCAGCCATTATTACCATCTATCTAGCTCAGGCTATCTAGCTTTCTAGTCCCTCCAATCTCAAGCATTAACCTTATATCACCACTATTTTAAGGTTTGAGGGTTTTGAGTCCTCCAGGTATCCCTAGGAAGGAAATATATTTGGTAAGGGGGTTATTCAAGGTTATGCTAGAGCGAATCAATTGTTAAGTTTTCAGTGTGAGCATTTATACCTCAGAAACAGGCAATCATTACAAATCACAACTAGGTTTATTATTTCATGGATTGTCTAGATTCAATATAGATGGTAGGACAGCTATGGGAACTCCCAGAACTGGGAGTCAAGAAGATCTTAGTTCAAATCCAGCCTCAGACACTTACTAGCTATGGCTAGTCACTTAACTGTTTGCCTCAGTTTTCTCATTTATAAAATGAACTGGAAAAGGAAATGGCAAACCACTCCAGTATTCTTGCCAAGAAAACCCTAAATGGGGTCACAGAGTTAGACCAACTGAACAACAACACAGATTAAACTTTAATGTATGCTAAATGGGTTTTTATTTTAATTTTTAATTTAATTTAATTTTAATTTTTAGTTTAATTAATCTTAAATAAATAAAATGTAATTGATTATATTAAAATTTTTTAGTTTAAAGAATGCTGAATGAAGAAAGTAAAGTATATTTAAAGCATATGTTAACTCTCCTCGCCCTACCCTAGCCCCACTGTTAAACATTTTTAAGCAAACTCCTGCATTGCTCTACAAAAATCAATTGAACTCAGCAGCAGAGCAGAAGAAGGTTCAAAAAATTAAGTCATCCTCATACTAGAAACCTCATCACCATCACTGGTGTTTATTTAATGCCTTAAGGTTAACAAAATACTTTACTTCCATTACCTCATTTAAAGCTCACCCCTAGTGGCACTTTTAAGCCATTATTGGCTGGCTAACTTAGTTATCAGTTATCAACAATTAGCAAGGGTAAGACTAAGATCCCCTCTTGGGTCAATACTTTGTCATGCTAGAAGCAAGTTGTGTAGATCAATGAAACTAGGAGCAGGATTACCCAAGACAGAAAGTCATAGCAGAAATTTCAGACAAAAGGAAATGGCAAATGACTCTAGAATCTTTACCAAGAAAACCCCAAGGACACTACTAAATGCTAAAAGCTATGACATCAGAAGATGGTCCATAGGGTCACAAAGAGTCAGATATGACTGAATAACATGAATGTAAGATACAAGAGAAGGAAGACCTGATGAGGAAGTGAAAGACATGAAATTTAGAACTCCTCCATATTTCCTAGGCATGTCTAGCTACTTTGCTTGTTCAAGGAACCAAACATGACAGGATCTAACCTACCTGAGAAAACCTGTGACTAACGGAAAGTGGAATCAAAACAGTCATTGAAGATCTACAAATGAATTTAAGGGCAGCTATGTGGTCCAGTAAATAGAATATTAAGACCCTGGGCAAGTCACTTAACTCTGTTTTTCTTAGTTTCCTTCTCTTGTAAAATGATCTGGAGAAGGAAATAGCAAACCACTCTAGTACCATTGCCAAGATAATCCCAAATGGGGTCATGGAGTCAGACAGGACTGAAAAAACCTCAACAACAAAAGGAACTTGGAGACTATTGTTATAAAGAAAGAAAGAGGGTCCTATAGGTCCTATGGGAGTTATGGATACCAGTGGGGTGGGTGTATCTTTGTATTCTTCCTAAGTGCTGGTGATGGGGGAACACCAACCCCAATCACCCTTGTTAGATGGTATAATTTCCTCTTTCAATATCAGTTGCCCAGGGAAGGACCCTGAAAGGTTAGGTGGATGGTATAACCCTTTCAGGTCCCACCTGGGGTTGGATCAATATTAATATTGGGCTCTGATTAGCCTTGGATCATGTTTATTCATCTGACTGCTTTTGCCCCCTCCCCAAGGGTCGTGATATAAAGACCACTCAGGAAGGTACTTATTAAATACTTTATCTATTATCTTAATTGGGGAAAGGATAATCAGAATAAGGATTGGGGATTGGAGACCCTGTCAATCTGATATCTATAATCTATAATCACTTGGGACTGGAGGCTGTTGATTTAGTAAAGCTGGAGCTCTTGTTCTTCACAACCCCTCTGGTTCAGCTTGGCCACTGCCAAACCAGAAAAGTGTCTGCCCTTGATGCAGCTGTGTTGATGATTTCCTCTCAGCTTTCTTATTATCAGTGTTTGATGATATGTTAGCCTTCGCAGCCTTCAGGAAGTATTCAAATCCTACCACCCTCTTCTTCTTCAGACCTCCCTTCCTCCCTTTACCACCCAGGAACCCAGAGACCCAAAGAGCTAGGAAGAATCAGAGACCTAAAGATCTAGGCACCAAAATCCAAAGAACCAAAGACCAAAGGTTAAAGACCAAAGACCAATGGTCAAAGACCCCTCCCAAATGACTGTTAGGGGTATTTATACTCTCAGGCCAACCGACTTTTGCCTTTGGCTCACAGCATCTGGGAACATTCCAATTTCTCCAACTGCCTCCCTTGTCAATTAAGGTGAGACCAACATTTCTCAGGATTTGAATATAACACTATGTAATCTAAATTTTAAAAATAAAGATAAAAATGAACTTTATTGATGCCTTTTATCTTTACATGACAACAATTTTCTATCCTATCTTCTGAACGAACCTTTTCTGTTGACAAATAAATTAAGCAAAAATACCCCATAGAGAGATAAGATCTAACAATATATGTAAAGCATCCTAATGGTCCTCCACATTTCTGATATGAACGAAAAATCAAAACTTCTCATTTTACAGAGAAGATAACTAAGGACTAGAGAGGAGAAGGGACTTATTCAAATTCACACAAAAGGTTAGGAATGAAAATGGACTAGCAAGCAGAAGAGTCATAATGAGCAGAGTATAAAATACACCCTTAAGTCACCTTTGTCATTTATGACTTAAAAATAATACAAAGATAAGTTTAGTTTAGCAGAAAGGGAAATCAGCTATAAGAGTGGCTTCCTCAGATAGGATGGACTGCCTTGGGAAGAAATAGAGTCCCCTGCACTGGAGGTCTTCAAGGAAGAGTTAGATGAACATTTCTTCTGAAATATTACTGTAGAGCTCCTTTTTGAGTAAGAATAGGTTTTAACTGGACTAGCTAGCTGCCGAGGGTACCTTCCAACTCTCAAATTCTATGATTCTATACAGCTGAAAGAGAGCATTGTTATATTTTTGTGCCCTCTAAATTTCAGCAGCCAGAGGCAAAGCCCTGATTATTCTGCCCAGTTTATGGTTCTGGGAGGGAGAACACTTTGGTGGAAAAAAAAAAAAAGAATTGGACTGAAAGTTAGAAGTTTGCTTTAGTCCTAGCTCCCTGTCACTTCCTAGGTCAGGAACCTTGGGCAAGGTGTTTATTCATTTAATTTACAGGTAGAATAGGGATAACAACACTCACTATCTTGCTCAATAGGATTAACTATATGCGAAAGTGTTCCATAACTTGCAAAGTGCTACACTGATGGTGGTGCAATGGATAGAGCCCTGGCCCTGGAATCAGGAAAACTCATCTTTGTGAGTTCAAATTTGTCTTAAACACTTGCTATGTGACCCTGAATAAGTCATCTAATCCTGTTGGCCTCCATTTCCTCATCTGTAAAATGAACTGGAGAAGGAAATGGCAGATGTTAAAGAAAGTGGGGGTAGAAATGGATATATGTATAATGATAGTGATGTGTATCTGTCTTTGCCAAGAAATGTGGAGTCGCAAATGGACACAACTGAACAACACGAACTAAAACTTTTATTGTCTTTATTTAATTACTTCCTATATGAATATTTTCTCATCTCATTTTGGATTGTGTAACAGTGTGGACTGAAATTTGCAAAGGGGAGCAGAAGCTGAGTATTGATGGTGTGGGAGGTGTTAATCAGGACCCCCCACCCAATAGTATTAGTGGGCCAGATCAGCTAACCACTCACCCCCACCCCAGGGAAGACCTATCAGGGAATAAATGCAAAAGGTTCCCAAACTGGCAAAGCTATAGTGAGGATGTTGAAGGAAGTTGTTGAGGTTCAGTTGTGACCCTAGTGGGTTGGATCCCACCCTCAGAGCCAGTAATATTGGGACAAGCCTTCCCACTCCTAAGTTCTAGTAGCTTTGCCCTTCAAGATGGTGTTTGGAATTAGTCTTCCCCTCAGCCACAAGATCAGTCTTCTTCCCCTCAAAGTAACTGCTCCAGAGTCTAAGTATCAAAATTATCAGGGGGTTATTAAAGGGTAAGTTAATTCAGGGTATAGGGGAAAATGTATAGGGGAATCAAGGATGGTGGGAAGGGATGAACTTCACTATCAACTATGTCTTCTCCCCAAGAGAGCAGCTCTGGACTTCTTCTGAGGCTTGGTCACAGTAGCTAACTCTCTTCCCCCTACAATCTCCTATCAAATATCTCTAAACTAATATAAGAGAGAAGTATCAGGATAAATTGATTCAAGCAGGATAAGGTAAGGGTCTCCCCCTCATTTCAAGCCCGCTCCTCCGGGAGTCCGGGCTCTCCGGCCAAATTGGAGAATTGTTGTTCAATGTCTTCTTTGTTAGTAAATGAAGATAGTAGAAATTGATGTTGGTAGCTGTGGTCTCCCAATAGTCACTAATAAAGGGGTACAGAGGAGCCAGATTCACTCAAGATTCACCCAAAATCAAACCTCCCAACCAAAATCCAACCCCCCAAGGTCCCAGTCAGGTCCAGAGTGAAGTGACAGTTGAGAAATCTCCTCCTCCTCTGTGGCCCCCTCCTTTCTCATTCCAAACGGGCAACGTTCTGCTGCGCTGTTTCAGGGTCCATTCCAACCCCAGCTGCCTGCTCCCCTTTGCAAATTTCAGTCCACACTCTTACAAATCTTACCACCTGGGACTGATTCAGTGATTATACTTAGTATTTGTTTTGTTTCTTCCATGGTATCTACAGTGCTGTGCATTGATAAATTATTCGATAAATATTTAAATTGATGAATAAATGATGTTATTTTCTTCAAAAATAGGCTGGGACACTTCTGCCCTCCCACGGACGGGTAAGATGCCATGTAAGTGTTTAATATTCTGGAAAGTGCTGAGTCAGAGATGTGATGAAACCACCTCAAGCCATAAAGCTGATCATTAAATTTTCAGTGTGACTTTAAATGCCTGGGAAATCAGCAAATGCTCCCGATCAGGATTTGATTTGTTAACTTAAATTTTTTAATAATGCATATTAAACTTAAAAATGGGTGATGGACATGTTTGTTTATTATGGTTTCTCCAGAAAGTCAGTGGTTAAACATTTACCTGCACACCTTTGGCTGAATATAATAATATAAATACCTGTTAAATACTCAAAAAACATGAAACATGGTACAAATGCTGAATAAAATAACTCTAAAGGTTTTTAAGAGGACACAGACAGGCAAGACAATGTTAGTCCTACATATTGAATTTATTATTCATTTTTTTAAAAAAAACTTAAGTTTCAAATAGCAGAAATTCACTATTTCAGATGCCATCTCTCTTTTTTTCTTCTTCATCATAGATGGAACGGTTTGCATTTGTTAGTGTTTTTCAAGTTTATTATTTTAAAAAGAAAATTAAAATAACTTTTTAAATGTCATCAGGACAACCCCATGAGAGGAAAAGTGAATGAGAATGAGTGAGTACAGAATCCCAATGAGGAATTAGAGGAAGTGACAGAAAAGTGTTATGATACTTCATATACTGAGTGAATTAATTGAAATTTTAAAGAGTTGCTAAGCAAATTTAGCTGGCTGAATTGAAAAGTAAGTTTTTAACAAACATTTAATTTTCTTGAAAGTTGGAGGTCATATCCCAGGTTGAAGCACTACTCTCTGGCCATACATAAATATATAGAGATTATAGATATCTATAGATATCAATATATATTGATGTAGCGATAAATGTTGAGAGAAATAGAGACAGACAGACAGAGACAGAGAGACAGAGAGAGCTACACATACAGAGAAAAACATATATCTGCACATATGTATGTGTATCTACATATATGGCCATTGTTGATGTTCAGTCACATTCGACTCTTTATGACCCCATGGACCAGAGTTATCCATGGGGTTTTCTTGGCAAGGATGCTGAACTGGTTTGCCATTTCCTTCTCAGGTGGATTCTTTGTCAAGCAATCAGAGGCTTAAGTGACTTGCTTGGAGTCACATAACTAGGAATTGTCTGAGCCTGGTTTTGAACTCGTCTTCCTGTCTCTCTTCACTGAGCCATCTACCTGCCTCCTACATATGGCAACATAGTGTGTGTATGCATGTATGTGGGTATATATACAAATATATTTGCAAATCTGAATACCAATTTTGTATATATGGCATACATATCATAAGTGCAACTGATCTGTGTAAATAGATAGATGGATATAGATAGATAGACATATCATAGATGATATTGATATTAATTGAATGAGGAAAACGGAGTCTTCCAGGATTCTGGGGACAGTTAAGTAAGATATCTCTGAAAAGTGCTCCTGCTGTTTCAAGTGATCACTACTAGGCTTGACTTCATCTCTGTGGTTTTTAGTTTATTGTAAGAGGAAGCATAGATTATACATTTTGTAATTATACTTTCCTTACTCATGTTTCCACAACTAAGCATCTATATAACATAGAAACATATTTGCTCTTTTTATCATAGGTTTTCAATTTGGTTTCTTTCTGATTGTCTTTGATGAAGAAAGAACGTCTTACATAATTTTCTGAAGAAAGAAAATTTAGAAAAAATTAGAAGTGCCAGGGTCCAAATGGGTTATCTGTCACTTCATCTTTGTTCCTTGGCAAATCAGGTACAATTCTGGCCCTCTTATCAAATGGATTCAAGGGTTCATAAGACTGAGAACTGGAAGGAATCTTTGTCCCTCCCACACATCTAGCTTAACACCTCCATTTTACATTTAACTACCAGACAGCACTTCCAACAACCAACTTGATCCTATTCAATAGGAAGAAACACAGTACTTCACAATGCTCAGTAGAAGAAATGAAGACATGCCAGATTCTCTATAGCTGCCAGCAAGTGAAAGACTATTTGCCAGCTCCATCTTACTCTGGGTCATTCAGTCAGTCAATAAACATTTATTAGCTTTATTAAGGGCCAACTATATAGGTGTCAGGCATTGTGCTAAGGATACAAATATGAAAAAGAAAGACTGTCCTTGCTTACAGTCTAATAGTGGAATAACACACAACACTTAAAAGGGAGAGAGAAGGTACCCCCACTTCTGGGGCATGATGGAGAAGTCAAAGAAGTACAGCCAGGTGGGAAATGAAAAAGATGACAGACCTGTATCTCTTCCTTAAACAGATGTTTGAAGCCCATGCTCCATTCACAGGGGCAGGAGGCACTGATGAGGTATGAATACCAAGCCTGATTCAGTCTTGTAGGATGATGGTTTTTCCAATGATGAGGTTTCTAAGGGCATGGGGTTCCAAGAGTGACCATGTCATTTCACTAGAATAAGTGAAATATGTGAAATTTTCTTAATCAGAATGAGCTCCAATCCCCTAACCTCCTAGAAATCCCATTCCCACCATGAACCTACAATATTTCATGTGACCCTAACATTATAGAATCATTTTCCATAGCAACAAATAGAACATGCTCGACTGTATATAGTGCTATACTCTTGGCATAGAAACAACAAAGGAAAAAAATAGTAAAACATTTACCATATGGCTGCACACCCACAGCCTCTTCCAGACCAAGGCAGTCTCCAAAGAATTAGTGTTTAGACTATTACGAACCCCAGAGCACAATTCAGTTTATTTATACTCCCTCCCTCTTGGAGACTAGAGAAGAGACTTCCCAGCCTCTATAGTCCTGGATCCTACCTGCCGCTCTCTCCAGGGAGGCTGCTGGTGATGCCAAGATGATTCCTTTGTGCTCTGCAGAGGTGGGCTGGACAGAGTTCTGATCATGTCTATCCATGCCACCCATAAGCTGTGCATTTCTATATTTAGACAAATACATACTCACACCCATTACTTAGATGAAGTCTAAATCTGATGCCCTGAAAGTATTGACTCGTTGCTATTTGTCTAATAGATCTTCCATTGGACATCTCTTCCACATATGACCCATCTTACAGAAAGTTCTTATGCCCCACCCTCTGTCTTCTTTTCATCAGGTTAAATATACTCAGTTCCTTCAATCAGTCCTCAAAGGCTTGATCCTGAAGCCCTTAATCATGATGGTCATGCTTCCTTTAAATGTTCCCCAGCTTAACAACATCCTTCCAAAAATCTGGTGTCAGAATGAAACAGAATGCCCTGCCAGCATAGTCTGTAGAGTATTTCTTTCCTTATTCCGAGTACTTTACCCCTCTTATTGCAATCTAATGAATCACAAACTTTTGGAGGGCTGCAGTTGACTTACGTTAAACTTGAAATCCACTAAAACCCTCAGATCTTTTTTTTTTTAAATGAACTTATATCTATATATCTTCCATTCTACACCATTCTTGTTGCCATTTTTAATACCCTTACCTTGTGTCTAGAATCAATACTAAGTACTGGTTTGAAGGCAGAAGAGCAGTAAGGGCTAGGCAATTAGGGTTAAGTGACTGGACCAGGGTCACACAGCTAGGAAGTATCTGAGGCTAGGTTTGAACCCATGATCACCCATCTCCAAGCCTGACTCTTTATCCACTGAGTCACCTAGCTACTCTTGTACTGTTGATTTTTGGAAGTATAGCATTTCAACAACTGTTGATTTTTAAAAGCATAAGATTTTCTCATTTTGTCAAAAGAGTAGATATAGGGGGCAGCTGGGTAGCTCAGTGGATTGAGAGCCAGGCCTAGAGACGGGAGGTCCTAGGTTCAAATCTGGCCTCAGACACTTCCTAGCTGTGTGACCCTGGGCAAGTCACTTGACCCCCATTGCCTACCCTTACCACTCTTCCACCTATAAGTCAATACACAGAAGTTAAGGGTTTAAAATAAAAAAAAATCTAAAAAAAAAGAGTAGATATATAGTTAATAAATTTTAAGATGACACAAAGCTAGGTGGAAGAACTAACACCTAGGATGACAGAGTTTGGATCCAAAAAGATCTTGACACTGGACCAGATCCCATAAGAAGAAATATTATAGGGAAAAATGTAAACAGCACAGAACTATGGACAGATTACTGGGTTACTACTCTAGAGACCTCCTTCCAAGTTGATATCAAAATATTAATGACTTTTTGTGTCCAAGCATTAAACCAATTCTGAAGCCACCTATCTATAGCTTTGTCTAACCCATTCTATATGACAACAACCAAAAAAGTGTCACAAGAGATTCTGGTATAATCTAAGTAAATTAATTCTATAGCATTCTCATGATCTACCAGAATGGTAAATCCATCCAAAAATTAAATAACATTTTTAAGAGAGCATTTCCCAGTAAAACTTTAGGAAAAGCTGAAAGTCTAGAGGGTTAAGTAACAAACATGGAAATGTAAAGATCTTTAGATACAAAATAGACATTTCTCATCCTAGGATGGGTCTGAGGCTCGATTAGTTTTTCAGTTGCATTTGAAGAGTACAATGAATTTGCCACCAGGGAACAGATTGCAATTATGTCTTTGTCCCTAAAAGTTATCTACCTGAGATCCCAAAAGTAATATGAGAGAAGGCAGTGATTGAATTGATCTAACATGTGCCTCACTACCACTGCAATTAAAGTTCATTCCCATTCCTCCCTCTTCAAAATGCCATGGTTTGGGGAGAAGAATACATCCCCCAGTGTTGGGGAAAATACTTTAACTACTACTCTTTCTATGCCATTTGAGGAAATTCTTTTACTAAAGAATTAATTGAGTCTATTATATGATGAGAAAGGAATACACCTCAGGAGCAGCTGTGTGGCTCAGTTGCCAGAGAGCCAGGCCCAGAGAAGGGAGGTCCTGGATTCAAATATGACCTCTGACACTTGCCCCTAGGCAAGTCACTTAACTCCTATTGCCTAGCTGTTACTGCTCTTCTGCCTTGGAACCAATACTTAGTATTGATTCTAAGACAGAATCAAAAAAGAAAAAGAAAAGAAATTGGTTTAACACTCCCTAAATTATGTCCTCCCCCTTTCTCAGTTTAACAGATTAATAAACTAAGGTACAAAGGGAATGACAATATTCAAATTAATTAGTGGAAGAGTTGGGATTAGAATCCAGTAGAATAATTACATCTGCATGGTCTGGACTCTACATATTTTAGTATTTGTTGGTACTTTCTTTTCCTCCTTGACCTCTTTGTGGTCTAAGAATAGGATCTCTAGATCAAAGATTATGAACATGTATTTTCATTTTATTTTCCAAAATGGTTTGACCAAATCACAGTTCACCCAATAGCATATTAGCATACCTATCTTTCCATAACCCTTCCAACACGGACTACTCTCATCTTTTGTCATCTTCACCAATCTGCTAGGTGTGAGGTGAAACTTCAGTTGTTTTGCTTTACATTTCACTCACTTTTAGTGATTTTGAAAGGATTTTCAGATGGTTAACAGTTTTCTTTTGAGAGCTCTTTGTTCTTATCTTTTGACCATATATCCACTGGGAAATGATAGCTTTTTGCCTTAAATATTTTTGTTGGCATTAGTTCCCTATATATCTTGGATACTAGACAAAAAGTTAGTCAAAGAGTAACTTTTTTTGAAAGAGACATGAAATGGAGAGAACTTTTTGAAAATGGATGTTTGGAAAGTTTTGTAACAAGGTTATTTTGTTGCTGAAAGCAATGAGGGTTATTTATAGGATTTCTCATATCTACCCAATTTTAAAGCTTGGAGAAAGAATTTTTTCTAAACTGTCTGAACATTTTCCAGATGAAGAGTTTCCATAGGATTTGAAAAAGTTTGTTAGAAACATAAAACACATCTTCAGATTTGCTTTCAAGAATAATTAGTTGTCTCACACCATATACCAAAATAAGGCCAAAATAGATACATCATTTAAACATAAAAGCTGATACCATAAGCAAATTAGAGGAGCATGGAGTAGTTTACTTGTCAGCTCTATCAATTTATGACCAAATGAGATAGAGAGCATTATGGGATTTTAAATGGATCATTTTGATTACATTAAATTAAAAAGGGTTTATACAAACAAAGCCAATGCAGCCAAGGTTAGAAGAAAAGCAGAAAACTGTTGGAGAAATATCAAGTTCAAATATCACAAGTCTTGTGAACTCAGGGTAAAAATCTGCTAGGTTACCATAGCTACTTTCAGCATCTCATGTTCCCATGGAAACATATCTAGGAAGTGATAGGCTGCAATTAAGTGCCTTTGTTTCTAACTAATTGTCTTCTGGCTGTTTATTATAAATAAACACATAGGTGGGGGCTCCTGAGCTATGGTTTCGAAAAGATACAGACCTACAGAATGTTTTGAGTCTTGGGTAGCTTTCCTTGGAGAATAATGTGGGTGTTGTAGAACATTCCCAGCTGCTATAAGAAAATCAGGAGACCACCTGTGTTTTTTTAATGGACCTGAAATTTATCTTGGGTTCCTACCATCAGCCAATAGACTCAGGAGTGAGACTGATTCCCTGTCCCTTTTGCTTCCACATAATAAATACATTTCAAATTGTTCATGATTCTTTTGTGACCTTTCTTTTATATTTATATTTCTTTTATATTCATTTTCATCTAATTTCAGCTGTTTTAAAATGGTTGAGGGCGGCAGAAAACAATTTATTTATGTCCATAAGTGTGTGTTTGCAAGTGTGTGTGTGAATATGCCATGGACCCCTTTGGCAATCTAGTGAAGTCTTTGGACTCTTCCCAGAATAATATTTTTAAATAATTGAAGAAAATTCTAAATTCCAAGTAGAAACTAGTGAAAATAAAAGTGTAACTTTTTCCTCCTCCAAATTCACATACCACTTGAAATCCAACCTTAGACCCTAGATATAGGATTCCTGCTCTACACATAGACCTGCCTCTCCTCTCCAGGTACAAAGGAAAATCAAGAACTTGCTGAAGAGAGATAATATAAAGATTATTCTTCCCCCAGTAGGCTCCTCCAAATTGATAGGGAGACCTCCTGCCAGGGGTAAGCCATTTTCTCAAAACAGAGAGCTGATATTCTACATCCTAACCTACCTTTTCCAGAACAGCTCTTCATTCTCTTGACACTCAAGACCCCACTGCTTTCTGACAATTGCACAAAGGGAATTAAGCTGGGCTTCATTTGTTAGAGGTGAGGTCTTCATCCCACCTGTGTACAATAGCTAATCACCCTGTCAAGGACCAGTGTAATCTCCTCTGCCTTTCAGAGAGTAAGATAGAGCTGTAAAGTCTTCTTAAGCAATAGTAACAACAGCACGCAGTGGGGGATCTTTCATTCTCTTCCCAGCCCTAAAGTTCAGTCTCTGTGGGAGCTCCAGAATCCCTGTCTGACAATCTGGGACCATGTAGAACCAGGATGAGAGCACAGAGTGCTGGAACAACCTTCAGTAAATGCCAAGACCCTGGACCCCCCACTTTTAGTATTCACTTTTACCAGAAAGGGAGGAAATGTCAGTAATGTGGAATAAACATAGAAGAGCCCTGGGTGTTTTCAGAAAGCCAATTAGAAACATTTAACAGCACACTCTTGGACATAGGTATGAGGACTCTATTGCAAGCTGTTGAGATGTCTTTGTTCAGTCGAATTAAGTTTAATCTTTTAATGTATTCTACCATAGTGACATCAGGACCTACTTATTTCAGAATGAGCATCAGACTGAATGATATTCCCTTATGGCTTTTTACTGCATGTCAGATAAGTCAACCTACCATGTTAGACCCATAGCTCTGTTTTAGAATTTCAGCGAGACGTTCTATCCAGGACTCAAAAGGTTCTTCCCCAGAGGGGCATGGACCTTCTTCTGAGAGGTCTCAGCTTGTGGTAATGATATCTAGAAGGGAGAACAGAGGCTTATCAGCAACTTTAAATGTTCCTGATCTCATATATATCTCTTTCTCCAGGGTCAGTCATGTCAATGTGTCTTCAGCTACCCCAAGTCTGACTCTTCGTAAATACTCCATAAATGCTTATTGACTGGACCTTCTTGCTAATTTCCAGAGGCTCTGTTATTTCCATAAATACAGGTAACAATATTGTTTTACAAATGTCCACTTCCCTACTTCCTTTGCAGAGCTGCAGGTAGTGTCCAAGGGTGTGGAAGATGGTATATAGCTTCAGATTATTTTCAATAGGTTCATTGGTTTTGCTGATTTTATTTTCTTCTTCTTTTTCCTAAAAAAGTCCTTTTTGTTAGGACCAACGATGAAAAATGCTATCCACCTCCAAAGAAGGAACCAATGGTGTCTGAATGCAGATCAAAGCATCCTTTTTTCTTTATTTATTTTTCTTGTTTTTTCTTAAAGTCTGTGTTTTCTTTCATAACATGACTAAAATGGAAATACGTTTTGTGTGACTGCACATGTATAACCTATATCAAATTGCTTGCCTTCTCAGTGAGCGAGGAAGGAAGGGATAGAGGAAGAGAATTTGGAATTCAACTTTTTTTTTAAAGAATATAAAAAATTGTTTTTATATGTAATTGGAAAAAATAAAATATTTTTAAAGTCCTTTGTTATGTGGGGTGGCTCTCTGCAACAGGGTAGAAAGAGGAATATGTGGGGGGAATTAGACCATGCAAAAACAATGGATATCCAAAAATGTATTTAAAAAAACAAATGTTCCCCTTACAGTGGTATATTGGAGCATCAGACAATTGCTTTACATTAATCTCCAGAGGCTACTTCATATTATTCTTTTCTTTGGCACCTTCAAAATGCAGACAGTGCAGAGAATGTATGTATCATCTCACACAGCAGGAAAACTGTTGCAAGAAATGTGATATTGTCTACCCTGTATTCACTCTAAGAGTCAGAACATCTTTGCATCTTGAAAGCAAAAGCATTCTAGATTCAGACAATTTAAGAGTCAGCTTTAGAACTGAAGGAAACTCAGAGGCAATCTAATCCAACCCCCTTTTTTTAACATGTGAAAAATTATATTTTTTTTGTTGTTTTTCAGTCATGTCTGACTCTTTGTGATTTCCTTTGGGGTTTTCTTAGCAAAGACACTAGAGTGATTTGCCATTTCTTTCTCCAGATCCTTTTACAGATGAGGAAACTGAGTCAAATAGAGTTAAGCTATTTTCCCAGGGTCACACCACTAGTGCCTAAGGTCAGATTCAAACTCAGGAAGATTAGTCTTCCTGACTTTAGGCCCAGCACTCTGTCTACTGTTCCACCTAGCTGCCTATCTAAGTCTATTATATCTATATCTATATCCATACCTATATCTATATATGTATATGTGTATATATACATATATTTGTGTACTCAAATCCACATGTATTTGCTGTTGTCCAGTCATTACCAGTTGTGCCCAATTCTTTGTGATCCCATTTGGAATTTTCTTGGCAAAGATACTAGAATGGTTTGCCATTTCCTTCTTCTGCTCATTTTACAGATGAGGAAACTGAGGCAAGTAGGGTTAAGTGATTTGCCCAGAGTCACACAGCTAGTAAATATCTGAGACTGGATTTGAACTCATATTTTCTTGACTCCAGGCCTGGCACTCAATCCCACTGTGCCACCTAGCTATCCAATCATATCTCAGGATGGTTAAATGATTTACTCAAGGTCACAAAGTTATTTAATCTCACATATGAGGCTTGAGTCCTCATCTTCTGACTTCAGAGCCAGTGCTATTTCCACTAAAACACATTTACATAAAATCCTAGTTATGACATGATGTAGTGGAAAAGGTAGTCAGAAGATCTAAATTAAAATCCAGATCGCCACTTACCTGACTACGGTCACCTTGGAGAAGTCACTTCATTTCTCCTAGCCTCAGTTTCCTCATCTGTCAAATAAAACAATTGGACTAAATGATCACTAAGGTCTTTTCCAGCTCTAAATCCTATGCTCCTAAGTTTTTTCACCTGAAGGGCAAAAAAACAAAAACAAACAAACAAACAAAAAAACCATTTTCTTCCTGTTTTATTCTGGTGAGAAATACAGAGAAAACCCCTGCTTAAATTGCTATCAAGTCCCTGGGAGAGGCCAGGAATCAAAATAAGATTTCAGATTCCCTGGACACTGACCTATCTCCTAGACCATCTGGCCTTTACTTGTATTTCTATATGATAACATAGGATTTCTTACACCAGATCAAGATAGTCTAGAGTCTAGAGTCTAGACTATCTTGATCTGATGTAAGAAACTCTAGAGTAAAAGTTAATCCTCTGGGCTTAGAGGAAGTTGCTAAACAAACTCATCACGCTTTGAAGTCCATGGAAAAAAGTAGCAAAAACATAAACACTGGATATCTTAGGGACACTAAGTGAATGCCTGTTTTCCTCAAGAATCTATAGTAATCGTACAGAGTCTACAGTAGTTGTATGGTAAATCGATCAATAAGCAATTATTAAGGGGTCTACCAAATAATCCAAAGTATATACATCCACTGGCAGGTGTGTGTATGTAAGTAAGAGCTGAGTTCAAGTCTGACCTCAGATACTATCTGTGTGATCCTGGGCAAGTCACTTAACTCTATTTGCCTCAGTTTCCTCATATGTATAATGAGCTGGAGAAGGAGATGACAAACTACTCCAGTATCTTTGCCAAGAAAATCCCAAATGGGGTCACAAAGAGTCAAACACAATTGGAAATGAGTGAACAATAACAAATACGTGTGTATATGAGTGTATATATATATATATATGTATACACACACATATAGATATAGATATTATAGGGAAGCGGTAAGATTGTTCACTATGCAAAATACTCTTGTTTAATTAGACTATATTGCTATATGCCTAATAAAGATAGGAATCCAAAATCCGGGGGCTAGATAAATGGAGAACAATGATTATGATGCCTTAGTTTTTTCTAGCTCAAATTTATTTGCATGTATAATGGGGTCTAGGCTAATGGGAGCCCCACCAATATGAACATCTGCAGTAGGCACTAACTGATGTAATATCCCATATAGATTTCAAAGCATATGAAGGCATTATTTCTGGTCCACTTGCCATGTAAAGATGAAGAACCTTTTCAATTAGCTGGTGGGATGGAACTGAGGAAGCTTAAAAAAGGCCTCTGTTTCCTGGCTGCATTTGAATGCATAGGTAGTGGTGAGGGATGCAATAAGCCTCCGGAGGGTGGGGAAGATGTCCTTATTTCCCACCCTCATGGGAGAAGGTGGAGACACCACCACATGGCCTGTAGTTATGAATATGGTCCTCCCATTTCTCCTCTCTGCTGTGTCTATTCTTTCCTGCTCTTTGGTTAAGGAGTATCAGACTAGACCTAAACCTTATGACCTTGGAAATTTCATATTCAATAAGGCTAAATATCCTAAAAATGAGGGATAGCCCAGAAATGAAGTATGCAGCTCAAGGAAGCTAAAGGACTGGGCAGTATGTGCAGATTGTAGATGGATGCCCAGCATTATGCCCCCACTTCTCTCCCAAGACAGAAGAACACGTGAAGTGGGTACATTGAAAGTTTGTAAAAGATGATGAAATAGGGCTAGCTCTGCTCTTTTCAAAACACCGCAAAGAGAGTGGGCATCCCTCTATCATCAGCATAGGAGTCAAACTCCTGGCCAACTGATTGAAGGGATGGGGACCCCAAGAGGGAGTTCATAAGGGCTTTTCCTCCAATTAGCACTTTGGCTAGCACTGTCACATTTCCCATTTTAGGAGTTTCACATAAGGAGTTCCTTGAGCTTCCAGAGTGAAATAGATCCCATGGCTTAAGGTGCCTTTAGGATTTGTTTTTGAGCACAAGCCCTTCCTTTGTAGAAGGGATGGAGCACCAGTGGAATAGGAAGACATTTGTCCTTTAGCTCATCTCCCTTTTGTATAGCTCCCAGAGCTAAAAACTGTGGAGTCAGTAGATACTTCAAATAACAAAAAACTAGGAATCACACCAGAGACCTAGAAGCTGGAGTCTAATCAGGTTTTGCAGATAGGCAAGCCCAGTGAGGAGTAAAGCCCTGAGCAACCAGTTTGGCCAACAAATAAATGATTGAAGACAGCCAGGAGGGAGTGACAAAGACTTATTAATAACCTATGCTGTATTCTAAAGTAAATTTGGCGGGGCCAGTGCTGTGAAGAAATTGGTTTAAGTTTGAGATCACTCTCCCTAGGAACCATGGTGGTACAGAGAAGGTGGCCAAAGATGTTGGGGGAAAATGTTTGTCTTTCTTTCTATATCTCCTCAATAAATATCCTTTTACAAAAGCTATTTGAGGTTGATTAGTTAAATAAGAAAGGGGCAGTTGACATCAGATAGAAAGTGAAAGAGGAACAAGCAATTATTAAGCATCTACTATGTGCCAGGCAAAGGGCTAAATGTTTTACAAAGATTATCACATTTGATCTTAACAATAATCCTGTGAAGTAGGTGCCATTATTATTATTCCCATTTTATAGTTGAGGAAACTGAGGCAGAAAGAGGTTAAATGTCTTTCCCAGAATCACAGTTGGCAAGTATCTGAGTCCACATTTAAACTCGAGTCTTCTTGACTATAGCCTCAGTGATCTTTCACTGATGCCACCTAATTGTCAGACACCAGAATAGGGTCTCAAGCTACCAGCATTTGAAAAAATACCACTCCCAACCCCTTAGAAGTACCCCTAGGACTCAACTCAACAGTACAATTAGAATTTGGAATAAGACTTCTCAGAGCTGAAAAGTGATATACATTGAGGGAGGGGGCAGAGAGGAGGAAGGAGGGCAGAAGATACAGGACCATCTAACCCTAAATTAGATAGTTATTTTTCAAAGAAGACCTTGATCTCCATTCAATCTTGGGAAAGAAAAAAGAATCTTTTAAGGTCTAACCTTGGAGTCAGGAAGACTTTGTAAGATTTAAATTAATATCCAATAACTCCAAGTATTATATTTATAAAGATTATTAATAATCACTTGAAGTAGAAGAAAAAAGAAATAGAAGTAAAACCTGATTATCTAACAAAAATAAATCCACGTGAGTAAGTTCTCCTGCCTGACCCCAAAAGCCAGCTTCAGTAGCCAAAATTATGGGAAGAGGGAGCAAGGTGGTGCTACACAAAACTTATATCCTTCCTATGTTAGCATGTAATGTGAGAAGGAACATGGAATGCTGGGAGAGAGAGTTTCTGGGGAGCAGATCCTAATTATACAATCCCCCCTATGATCCCGATGGAAAACAAGCATGTAGAAATCTCCCAGATTTACATGCCTAGTTTCCCCATGGAATCAGCACACATAACCAACTTATATCTCTAAAGATCTTTAACTAGAGGTACATATAATATTACACTTTTTAAGGGGAAATTACAATAATTTGGGGATAAGAAGGAAATAAAAGAGAAAGAGAACAAAACCAAATGTTAGCTAGGCACGTTGACCAAAACCCAATTTGGGGGCAGTCCCCTTTGGCATAAAAGTTTACATTCAAAATAAATGCGTTCAACCCCCTACAGTTCAATTTCACTACACCCCAAAGTTCATTCTGGATCTTTTGGTGCAGTGTGTGGTTTCTGCAGGCTTCTTTATGGCGCCTTCTCCAAAGAGTTTACTTTCTTGATTCGGGGAAGTAGCAAGTTTTTTATCCTAAAATTACTCTCAAACAAGAAAAAATTTTTATAAATCTACAATTTTATAACAATAACACAATCCCCTTTGAGGAGGGTGTTGCCCAACACACAGATCACCCCAGGATACACGTCTGAGTTATGAGGTAGGTGAATCAATTGTTAAAAGGAAGTAAAAAATATTTAAAAAAAACAAAAAAAAAGAAAAGGGAAAAAAATCAAAATTAAATAGTATATAAAAATTTTGAGTAAACAAGAATAAACCCATAACAGGTCCTAGAATCAAGGCCTAATAAAGTGATTTATGTCCCACAAGCCTGTAGGACCATTACAGCAATATGTACTTACCCAATCAGCAGCCAGGGCTACAGAAAATTGCCACACTATGAAGGAAAAAGAAAAAGGACTAGATTTTGAAGCAGAAGGGAAATATTCCCTGGTCTGATTTTACCTTCACCTCACTCAAACTGAGGTACTTTGTCTGAATCTGGCATGGGGAAATCCTGTGTCTGACATTGTCAAACAGCCACTTCCTTGAACCTCAAAATAAGTCCTCTGTCTTGGCACAGATTCTCATCAATCCCACCGGGATTGACCTTGTGCTTCTTGGCACTGTATAATGGCTATTTTGTGATCTCTGAATCTTCTGAAATCAGACATAATTATTAGTCAAAGTCCCATAATATTAAACAATCATTGGCAGATTTCCACATTCTAAAGCTTTTGGGTATGCCTTAATATTAGAGCTAATGGATATTGTAAACTTATATTAGTGCAAAATTAAAAAAAATCATTAATACTGGTTGCTTGTACTAAAAGTTCAAAAAATAAGAGAAGAAAAATGTAAGTATCCTATTGCAAATAAAAGGAAAAACAATAATAAAATTTTCAAAAAATCAAAAATTCATAGTGTACATTCCATGAGACACTGTGTTAGCCAAGCAGAGGCACAATACAAAGGTTTCTCACTCAAAAATGAGATTTATTTACTTCTTAACTTAGCCATGATCCACAGTGTGAGTGCAAATGATTTTCACCAATTAACAACTTTTTTAAAACAGTAGTAGTACAATGCCAATGCACATTCAAAGAAGTACCAAAATTCCCCAAATCACAAGAGCCCAGTTAATGGCAATGGCAAACAAACCCACTTCGTATAGGATTCACATGAGTTGCTGTGTGACATTTTAAAAAACCTTTGAAGCTCATGGATACTTGTCACAAGTTCTCCAGATCTAGTCAATCTTTCAACTTTGGCTGAGATATTTTTAACAAAGTCTATTACTGCCATCATTCCAAAATTTGGCCAGAGAACCCAGAAAAACCTCTGTACTGCTGATGAAAACCTTTTGGGTCTAAAATGCCACCAAAAAACTAGATCATTCTGGTGGAAGGGTAGAGTAAACTGAAGAGTTACAAATATAGAAACTATACAGAAGCCACTAGGCTCCATGGAAAATGCTCCCTCTCAGGAGCCATCCAAGGGTACCACACCTCCTAGGAAAACCTTCCCACCTCCCATATGATACTGTAACAGTTGTAAAAGGCATGTCTTTAAATGTCTCATCCTTTATATTTTTATAAATGCAGAGGGAGAGAATATAATAGTGCTATAGCACTTCACTTCAACTACTAAATAGATCCTTACCTCTTGTTACAAACAACTTAAAGGTAGGCAGTCAGAGGTAGTGGTGCAGCTAGATATCTGAAAATCACTTATGAAGACCTGTTAAAATCAATTTAAATTTTTAGATCATTAAATTCTCCAAAGGTTGTATTCAGGTTGCAACCAGTTTGATGGAGTCCATCTATCATTATCTATGTGACAATTAACAAAGGGAAAAAGGAACAAAAGACCATTTAGACAACATGTGATCTTGATGGATCTGATGACAAACCCAGCATCCATAAGGACCTGTGGTTTTACCATGGAAAAGGGTTTGCGCAAATTGATTATGGACTTTTACAATGGTATTTTCTCCAATCCAGTTTTATGGGGAGGTACAAATAAAGACAATATAACAGCACATATAGCTCACTTGACCCCTACTGCCCACCCTTACCACTCCTGGGCCAAGGATGGTCCCTAGCCCGGATGAAAAAAGGAGGAGGGTTGGGCGTGGGGCTAGCAACCCCACCCTGTAAAAACTACATCTGCTAAAGAAACTGCAACCTAAAGTAGGGGCAGCTGGGCTAGCTCAGTGGATTGAGAGCCAGGCCTAGAGACGAAAGGTCCTAGGTTCAAGTCCGGGCTCAGACACTTCCCAGCTGGGTGACCCTGAGCGGCTGTGTGTCCCATTGCCTACTGGTTGTGGCCCTATGCTCCTAGAATGGAGTCCCAGGATAAAAAAAATAGCTAAATGGCTAAAACACAATAGCTGAAAATGACATAGTGTAACAGAAGATATTAGATTAGATCAATATGTGAACTTAAAAAACAGAATTAAATCTTAAAACAAACAATCAGCAAATACAACATATGTGACAGGATACAGGCACTGAATTCAAGAGTCCTTTTCTCCAATTCTGATAGCTGCATTACAGAGACTTCTTCACTATTTGGAGGGGAACAAACTGAAACACTTAACATCAATAAATCAATGGAGTCTGAAAAGGCTTAAAAATCCACCTCCAGATTCTTTAAGGTCCCTTCCCCTCCCCAGTATCATCATCCATCTAGATTCCTTTGGTCACACTTCTGGGGTTCCCCATACCTGCACTGGGTATAGTGTGGATGAACACAATATTGGATGTGTTGCAGAGACGGGACAGGCCAAAATGACAAGGGACTGTAAGGAGATGAATCTCCCCTCTGAATCTTGAGATTACTCAACTTAACAGCAAGGATATGTGCACCCAGGAATGGTAGGAAGAAAAGTCATTCTAAAACTTTGGTAATGCACTACTTTTTCATAGAGTAGGCCATGCTTGCAATTCTACTTATTCAATTGGTTGCAAATCTGCTTCCTATCTATAGGTGGTACTACCCTAGAATGCACTGGCTAGGAGTAAAAGCTTCACAAGGAATTTCTGGGAGAAAAGTTCCATCCCTTCCTCCCCCATCCCTCCCTGGAAAGCCAGTGGCCACATGACACCTCAGTTCTCACCCCACAGCCAAAAGCATGGAAGCCACTCTGGATTAGTTTAAAATCAATTTGGGAGCTTAATGGGGGGTGGGAGTGAGTGGGGGTAATCAGCATGGAGGGGGCCCAAGATCTCCTGCTCGCTGCACATCCACACTGTGCTGCCAGGCTGCTAGTCTAAAAAAGCCATTTCAGCTCCAAGATTCCACATGCTTGAGACCCACATTAGGGGGCAGGGTGGTGGTGTAGCCAGGCCAGCAGAGGGCCAGTTACTTAGCTTCTCACCTTCCATGCAAGGGGAATCCGCAGTGCTCGGGGGCTGCAGCAAGTAATGCTAGGGCAGGCAGATGGGCAAAGGCAGATGCAGCGGGAAGCAAAGTGGACAGGTGGAGACACCCGGAATCATTCCCCTGAGGGGAAAGGAGGAATGTAGGTTTAAACTATTCACCTAGAGAGAAGGGTCCTATAACACCAGATTTCTGGTCACCACAATGTAAAATTTAAATTAATATCCAATAACTCCAAGTATTCTATTTATAAAGATTATTAATTATCACTTGAAGTAGAAGAAAAAAGAAATAGAAGTAAAACCTGATTATCTAACAAAAACAAAACCACATGAGTAAATTCTCCTGCCTAACCCCAAAAGCCAGCTTCAGCAGCCACAATTACAGGAAGAGAGAGCAAGGCAGGGCTACATAAAACTTATGTCCTCAGGGCAGCTGGGTAGTTCAGTGGATTGAGAGCCAGGCCTGGAGACGGGAGGTCCTAGGTTCAAATCCGGCCTCAGACACTTCCCAGCTGTGTGACCCTGGGCAAGTCACTTGACCCCCATTGCCCACCCCTACCAATCTTCCACCTATAAGTCAATACACAGAAGTTAAAGGGTTTAAAATAAAAAAAAAACTTATAAAAAAAAAAAACTTATGTCCTCCCTATGTTAGCACGTAACATGAGAAGGAACATGGAATGCTGAGAGAAAGAGTTTCTGGGGAGCAGATCCTAATTACACAACTTAAATTCAAGTACAACTTTTGAAACATACGGTATGAACCCTATATATAGCAGAACAAGGGCTAATAATGTACCATGATAGAGGAAATTCTTTGCCAAGAGTTCTCTATTCCTCTCTGAGAGCTCTTGAGGCAATCACAGATCTAATTTTTTAAAAAATCTAAACTATATCTCATTCTTTCTCTCTCCACTAGAAAAATCTTGCACATATACAGCCCTCAGACCATTCTTTTGAAAATACAAAAGAGGGAGGAATGAGTGCTATGGGTTAGCATCATTCATGTGTGAGGCATTATCTCCTGGATTTCTAGGCTTGGTTTTTTACTGGGTCAAAAATGGGTTAAAATGCATCACAACAAAGATTTTGGCAACTAGGTAGCATTGTAATTATTACTATATTTAAACATTATGTTACAAAAGAAAAACTTGGAATCAAGAGAATTGGATTTGAGTGTGAATTCTATACTTGACTTGCTGTGTGATCTTGATTTGCTCATCTGTAACAATAGAGATATGGCATAGCCATTTAATGACACAGGGTTGTTAGAAGAATTAAATGAAGTAATGGATTAATGGATGTGAAATAGCCCTATAAGCTATAAAGTGTTACATGTTGTGGGGGAAGGGTGATTGTTGTTTTAGCCTGGATCTGTGGTTTCTTCTGTTTGGGGAATTCCCAGACTGGTACCTCCTATGTAACTTTCAGTCTTTAAGAACAGCCACAGCATTGTTAGGTTAAGCAGCTTCCTCATGGTCACATAGCTAATACGTGTTCCAGGTTTTCCTGACTCTGAGGTCATCCTTCTGTCCTATATGTCTTATTACAATTCATATTCTCCAGGAAGTAGAGATAAAAAGAATTCTATTATTAACTAGGGAGCCCATTAACATCTCAAAAAGGAAGCAGTGATCACAAAGAGTCAGCATGGCTTCAAGAAAAGGTCATGCCAGACTAACTTCGTTTCCATTTCTGTAAGGTAACAAGAGTGATAGATTAGGAAAATACAGAAGATGTGTTTTATCTAAATTTTAACAAAGCATTTAACAAAGTTTCTCAGCTTTTTTTGTGGACAAAGTGGAGAGATGTATGGATTGGACAAGAGTAAAATTTAGATATATGCAGAATTGATTGAATAGCTAGACCTCAAGAGTTTGTGGTTCAATGCCAACTTAGAAGAAGATAGAGTGCCCCCAGAGACCTGTGCTGTTCAACACATTTTGTCAATGAAGACATGAAAGTATGGATGGCATGATGGTTAGATCTATTGATGTAGCAGATAGATATTAGAGAGCAGAATTATGATCTAGAGGGATCCTGACAAGATGGAGAATTAGTCTACTGAGATGGAATCTAATAGGTGTAATGTCTCCTCTAGAGAACATAAAAGTGATTGGATTTACATAGATTTCTGTGATTTTGAATTTTTGTTCATCTCTGGATACATGATTTGAGACTAGAGCAAGACTAAAAGGGAGGAGAGAGATTCAGAGAGAGACAGAGACAAAGACAGAAAAACACAGAAAAGAGG
This sequence comes from Gracilinanus agilis, assembly GCF_016433145.1. Taxonomy (NCBI): domain Eukaryota; kingdom Metazoa; phylum Chordata; class Mammalia; order Didelphimorphia; family Didelphidae; genus Gracilinanus; species Gracilinanus agilis. The sequence continues at coordinate 474,651,899 of NC_058131.1, read as the reverse complement.
ATGCAGGACTCTACCAACAGATGGAGGTACAGACTCTTCTTTGAGTGACTCTTCTTTGTCTCCAGAAGCCTTTCCCACTGTATCACACCCTCCTTTCAAGGATCAAACTGAGGACCTTCAGCTTACAAGACTGACAGGCTGCCTATTGTGTTAAAGAGTTACTTGACTTGGGCTTGGCCATGATGGGAATGATCATCCCCACTCAAGCTCAAAATAAGGTCTTTTGTTAGTCTGAGACAAGTGAAGGTGGACTTTCCCTCAGGGAAGAACCATCACAGGACAAGATCAAACCCGGGGCTTCCACCTTTGAGGAAGTAAACTGGGGTTCATCAAATATTTCTATGCTACAAGTTTGGGGGTTTCTAGATTCCACCTCAACAATACATAAGAGAGATAGGAAGAAAACTACCACAATGTGTTAAGTACTTTACAAATATGATTTCATTTGACCCTCACAATAATCCTGGGAGGAAGGTACTTTATTATCATTCCCATTTTACAGTTAAGAAAATTGAGGCAGATAGAGGTTAAGTGACTTGCCCAGATTTGAACTCAGGTCTTCCTGACTCCACGTCTAGCTCTATTCACTTGCCCCATCTAGCCCTCTTTAGGGCTAGATGTTTAAACTTAAGTCCAAATTGTAATCAGTATTATAAAGGACAGAGGAAACACGGATGGACAACTTCTAGGAAATTCTCAGTTTTTACTGATTGCAAGTTTAACATATGTAAGCAATAGCTATTAAGAAATTTGATGCAATCTTAGGATCTACTGAGAACCTAAGAGTCCTGGTATCTCAGATTAGATTCAAGTATTTATTGGATCATATATCTCGTGTCTTCAATGATTCTGAGATTTGGTGATTTGGTGACCTACATGAGAACTGGAAGCGGGGGAAAAGATAGGTTAAGGCAGGATGGGACTTAGAGCTATAAGGAAATCATTGCTCTCATTTGACAAATAAAGAATATTACACCCAGAGAGAAGTGACTTGCCCAAGGTAACTAAAGCAAGTTCAGTCTTTTCACTTGCTCAGTAAGGTTAACATCTATGTATGCCTTTGTTAGAGCTAGGTCATGTAACTTAAGGCATGCATCCCAATATTAATACAGAAGAATTCAAATTCTACAATGAGAGGCAGCATTGTATAGTAACAAAATGTCCAAATCTAGAAATAGAAGACTTTGGTTCAAATCCAAACTTTTCCACTTACTAGTTGCTTGACCACTTAGCTTTTCTGAAGCAATTTATTCATTTGTTTTGTGTTTTTTTAATTTCATTTTTCCCTAATTACTCATAAAAAAACAAGTTTTAAAATAATTTTGAGTCTCTCTGCCTCACTCCCTATTCATCCCCCACACTGAGATGATCAGCAATCTGTTACATATTTTACATGTAAAATATTTTTAATATTAATCCTTTTGTGAAAGAAGACTTGAAAATAAGGAAGAAAATGAAATACAGTATGCTTTGGTCTGAATTCAGACTGTATCAGTTCTTTCTCTGGAGGAAGATGGCATTTTCATCTTGAATCCTTTGAAATTTTCTTGAATCACTGTGTTGCTGAGAATAGTTAAATCATTCACAGTTGTTCATTATACAATATTGCTGTTACTGTGTACAGTGTTCTGATTCTGTTCACTTCACTCTATATCAGTTCCTGTAAGTTTTTCCAGGTTTTTTCTGAAATCATCCTGCTTATCATTTCTTATATCACACTAGTATTCCATTACAATCATATACCACAACTTAGTCATTCCTTAACTGATGGCCATTCCTACACTTTTCAGTTCCTTGCTACCATAAAAAGAGCTTTTTTATATTTTATTTTATTTTTAATAATATATATATATTATTTATATATGTATGATACAATATATTTTATACTATATATAATGTCATATTACACATACAATATGATAAATTTTTTAAAAAATCTCTTGGAGATACAGACCTAGTAATGGTATTGGTGGGTCAAAGGGTATGTACATTTTTATAGTTCTTCGCGAATAGTTCTAAATTGCTCTCCTGATTGGTTGAATCAGTTCACAACTCCAACCCCCCTAACAATGCATTAGTGACTATTTTCCCACATTCATTCCAACTTTTGTCATTTTCTCCTTCTATCATAATAATCAATCTGGTAGATGTTAGGTAGTACTTTAGAGTTGTTTTAATTTGCATTTCTCCAATAGTGATTTATAGCATTTCCCCACATAAATCTAGATAGGTTTGATTATTTCATTTGAAAACTGCCTGCTTATATATATCCTATGACCATTTATCAGTTGGAGAATGACTTGACATTTGACTAATTTCTCTATGTATTTGAGAAACTAGGTTTTTATTAGAGAAAACTTTACATTTTTTTGTCATGAGTGTTGTATATTACCCTCCATCTAATTTTTCTGTTTATCTTACTTTTTCTCTCCTCTTTTACCCTGTCCATTCTCAAAAGTGTTTTGCTTCTGACCACTGCCTCCCCATTTTTCCCTCCTTTGTTTGCCTTCCTTCTCTTATTACCTTCCCCTCTTATTCTCCTGTAGGATAAGATAGATTTCTATACCCAGCTGAGTGTACATATTCTTCCCTCTTGGAGACAATTCCAATGTGAGTAAGGTTCAAGTATTCTTCTCCCCACTTCACCCTTCTCCCCTTTCACTGAAATAGCTCTTTTGTACCTCTTTTATATAAGATATTTTACCCAATTCTACTTTTCCCTTAACCCTTCTCCTAGTGCATTCTTCTTCTATGTCCCTTAGTTTTATTTTTTTAGATATCATCCTATCACATTCAACTCACACCCTTGTCCTCTATGTATATTCCTTAACAACTGCCCTAATAATGATAAAGTTCTTAGAGTTGCAATATCATTTTCCCATGTAGTTTAACAATTTAACCTTATTGAATCCCTTATGATTTCTATTTCCTGTTTGCCTTTTTATGCTTCTCTTGGGACTCATATGTGAGAGTTCAAATTTTCCATTTGGGTATGGTATTTTTTTTGGAATGCTTAAAAGGTTTCTATTTCATTGAATGCCTATTCCCCTCCCCACCCTTAAGAATTATGCTCAGTTTTGATGGATAGATGATTCTTGGTTGCAATCTTAGCTCTGCCTTCCAGAATATCATATTCCAGGTCCTCTGATTCTGTAATATAGAAGTTGCTAAATCTTGTGTTATACTCACTGGGGCTCCACAACATTTCAATTATTTCTTTTTGGCTATTTGTAATATTTTCCCCTTGAGCTGGGAGTTCTGGAATTTGGCTTTAATATTCCTAGTAATTGTCCTTTTGAGATATCTTTCTGAAGGTAATCAATGTATTTTCTCAATTTTTATTTTACTCTCTGATTCTAGAATATCAGGGCAGTTTTCTTTGATAACATCTTGAAAGATGACATCTAAGCTCTTTTTTTATCATGGTTTTGGGGTAGTCCAATAATTCTTAAATGTTCTCTTCTAAATCTATTTTCTGGGTCAGTTGTTTTTCCAGTGAGATATTTTACTTTTTTTTTTCATTCTTTTGACTTTGTTTTATTGTTTCTCAGTGTCTTAGGGAATCATTAGCTTTCACTTGCCCAATTCTAATTTTTAAGAACTTATTTTCTTCAGTGAACTTTTGTATCTCCTTTTCCATTTGACCAATTCTTTCTAGGAAACTTTTTCTTCAGTGACTTTTTTTACATCTTTTACCATGTTACCAATTCTGTTTTTTAAAGAATTATTTTTTTCAGTGAATGTTTTTATAACCTTCTAAGTTGTCTTCAGTTGAAAAATTATTTCACCTCAGCTTTTTGTTGAACTGCCACTCCAGAATTTGTTTTGAGGCATTATATCCCAGTTGTTTGGAGGGTAATTGGGAGAGATCAGGAGAGTCCCTGTTTCTTCTCAGCCACCTTGGCTTTGCTCTCTACCCATTTATAAAATGGCAATAACAATCACACTTGGACAGCCTATCTCCCATAGTTCTTGTGAAGAGAATGTTTTGCAAATTATAAAGTATCATACAGGTGAAATGGAAAGCTTTAGTGGGTTGGACCTTAGATTCCTGGCTATTCTTGCCCAGAGCCATACAGAATTTAGAATGTCTTTTTTGGAGTCTGAAAAATTTTATGATAATAGTCAGGGACGCAAGAAAATGTTCTACTTTGGATGTGGGCTCTTTGTTGGTTAATCAGTTGAGTACCCTTTCACTGTTAGATTACTTAAGTACATGGTAAATATCTAAACTCTTTGAAAAAATATCCCACCTACAAAGAATATTGTTAGAAATGTTTTCATAAAGTCTTTCATTTATTTTATTTTTTTAACCCTTAACTTCTGTGTATTGGCTCATAGGTGGAAGAGTGGTAAGGGTGGGCAATGGGGGGGGTCAAGTGACTTGCCCAGAATCACACAGCTGGGAAGTGTCTGAGGCCAGATTTGAACCTAGGACCTCTCATCTCTAGGCCTGGCTCTCAATCCACTGAGCTACCCAGCTGCCCCTTTTCATTTATTTTAAATGAAAGTTGCCTAAATAGAAATTTAATAGCATTATATCCCAAATGAACAAAAAACACAGGATAAACAAGACAACCTTGGTGGTACAAGGTCAGTGAGGCTGTTGTTTCAAAAATTAAAAAAAAAAAACTTGTGATACTCTTAGAACCTACCATTGTGTTCCTAATTTGGGTCAGGCCATTATTTTTGAATAAATGGTTTTGATTTTAACTTCAGTAGCTGTTAATATGAAAGTCTAGAATATTGTACTGCCTTCTGATTTTGCCTTTGATAAGCACACTGTGTCTGTCTATCCCCAAGGCACCTTTTGATCAGCTTTCTAATATTAAAAGATGGAGATCTCAGCTTAATGAGAAGCACTTTTGAATGCTGATTATCAATGCTCGTGCTCTTTCTCCATCTGGATGCTGAAATAAATGAATCCATGGAATAGAAAAGCTACAGCTGAACTGAAACACAAAAGATAAAAAGTCCTCAGTGGGTCTGGGTTATGGCATTAGGATACTGTGATCATGAAACTTTTCACTGATGAGCCCCAGTTTGGTTTCACATTGATCTGCAAGCCCAGGTAAGGATGAGCTAGGCTGCAAGTATTCTAAGATAAGCAGCCCTTATATTCTGTGGTTTAAGCTACTGATTTCTTAAGCCCACACTCCATTCTGGGGCAGCCTGACATTTTTTGAGTGATGTGGGTTGAATATAAAAGACATCAAGCTGTATTGGAGATGAGAAAGATGAGTCATATCTATATAACAGTTTACCATTATGAAGTTCTTCATATAAGATATCTTATATGGTCTTTATCATAGCCTTGTGAGGCAAATACACCAGAAGTGTGTATTTGTGTGTATATTCCCATTTTACAGATGAGGAATCTGAGGCTACTGGAGGTTAAGTGACCTGCCCATGATCACAGAGCTAATGCCAATCTAATTCAGATCTCCTGACTCCAAATCCAAAACTCTTCCCACTATATCACAATAACTTAGAACACTGGATTTACTGCCTCTAGTTCTAACTTTGTCATTAACTTGCTGTGTGACCTTGGGTGAGTGAACCTTAGTTTTCTCATCTGTATAACAAATTTATTAAACAACATGCTTTTGAAGGTAAATGTCACAAATTTTAGCAAAGCTTTTGACCAAATTTTTCATGCTATTTTTCTTGGTGGAAAGATGTGTGAGTTAGACAATGATACCATTAGGTGTATTCAGAATTAACTGACATAACAGAACCAAAGAGGAGCCATTAATGGTTCTATGTGAACCTAGGAACGTCATCTCCTTCCAAGTTGACGGTGACCCATTAATGACAATAAATAGCAATGTATGACATTGAATTTCACTTTTTCTGATGATATAGTTTATATATTTGTAAATGGCCCATATAATTTGTAACAACCCTGCATATGAAGATGGTGCAATCCTATTGCTTTAATTTGACCTGTCATGCTATCAATTAATGATTATATGCCAGTATTCATACACTTACTACAAGGGTCTGGGTGTGTGAGACCCTTATGATTATATGAGCTCCCTTATAATGAGGTTCTAATGTTAGCCAAAATCTTCCAGATAGGCATCCATTATGTGAATGTTGTTGCTATACCAAAGTTGCAGTGGAATCAACACAAAACTTTAGATTTCTACATCTTTTGAAAACTGAGGCATTATTATTGTAGTTATTAATAACAATAGTCCTCTTAAAGTCTAACTCATCAATCCTGTCGTGGAGAAGGAGAGACAGCAATGACAAAGTAGGGGATTGCTAGCCATGATTTATAGTGGGGAATTTATGAGCCCTGAGAATGCCCTAGTAAAGTTGTGAAAGCCTGATAGGAGCCCTGAAACACTGGTGAATTGGACTCTGGAGGTCATTGATTGGATTAATACACTGGTCAACATGGCATAATTATTCCTAAGCATCAAAGGAATCATCAAAACAACATATATGAGGCTGTGGGCTGACCCTACTTAGAATCATCATAATGATCAGCTTGACACAGAGGACATAGGCATTAATGGCACTTCTTTATGTATGAGCACTTTGAGAAAAGTGGATATACTGGAATAAACTAGAACTACCAAGACCTCACTTGCTACAAATGTTTTGGGGGCAGATGGAACTGACCACTAAAGCAGGCAAAAGAAGAATGCATATAAGATGAACTGAGGATATGAATGTTCTTATCATGTGCCAGTTCTGCATGATAACAAACTTGGGAACATATTTTACAAGCTATAGCAAGGGTATCATACGTTTTTGTCAATGATACTCTCAACCCCAACTTTTCAATAGATCAATGCAAGGAACTGTAAGAAATAATTTCATTTCTAAATCCAGATTAGACAGCTAGGTGTCATGGTAGACAGAGTACTGGATCTAGAGTTAGGAAGACCCAAAAGTTCAAATATTGTCTTAGATACTAACATCATAACCCTGAGCAAATCTTTCAGCCTATTTTCCGCATCTATAAAATGGAGTTAATAATACCACCCAACTCCCAGGGTCCTTGTAAGTATCAGATGAGGTCATCTCTTGTAAATCATTTTATAAATTTTAAAGTATGATATAAATGCGATCATTATTATTATTGTCATTATTGTAAGATGAAATAAAAGTCAAAATTGAAAAGTTTACTTAAATATGAAAAGAAAAAGGGTGAAAAACCTAGTCATTGGAAATCTTACTTGGTATCAACCCCAGAAATTGTTCCTAATACAAAATCAATGCCTGTGTATCAAATGAGCTCGAAGAGGAGATAGACATACTTAGATTATAATTCTTTAAAGTTCTTTTTGAGATTGGCATGTGAATCCAACAATAAGTCCTAAAACAGAATACTTTTTAAAAAGCTAGCATTAACTATAATTATGATCAAGACATTGTTCCACAATATTTAGAAGAAAGCAAAAACATTTCAGGACTTTTACTGTATATGTATATGCTTTTAGCCTTAGCGAGACCAGATCAGTAAAGCTAGAGTGGCAGCCAGGTAGTACAATGGAATTAGCACTGGACCCAGGAACACCTAAGTTCAAACAATTTCAGACACTTCTAGCTGTGTACCTCTAAGCTAGTCACTTAATCAGTATCTATCATCAGTTTTCTCAACCTTAAAATGAGGAAATAAAAGCACCTACTTCTCAGAGTTGTGAGGATAAAATGAGATATTTGTAAAGTGTTTTGCAAACCATAAAGTGTTATGTAAATGCTATTATTATTTTTTAAACATTTTTTAATATTTGTTTTTAACATGTTTACATACTTCATGCCCCTACTTTCCCCTTCACCCCCTGCACTCCCCACACCCATGGCCGACGCACATTTCCACTGGTTGTAACATGTGTCATTGATCAAGACTTATTTCCAAATTGTTGATAGTTGGATTGGTGTGGTAGTTTCGAGTCCACATCCCCAATCATATCCACCCCAACCCATGCGTTCAAGCAATTGTTTATCTTCTATGTTTCCTCTCCTGCAGTCCTTCCTCTGAATGTGGGCAGCATTCTTTACCATAAATCCCTCAGAGCTGTCCTGTGTCATTGCATTATTGCTACTACAGAAGTCCATTACATTCGATTTTACCATAGTATATCAGTCTCTGTGTATAGAGTTTTCTGGCTCTGCTCCTTTCGCTCTGCATCAGTTCCCGGAGGTCTCTCCAGTTCACCTGGAACTCCTCCAGTTTATTATTGCCTTCTGAGAAGATTATAGCCGAAAACCAAAATATCATAGCCGAAAACTGAAAGATTATCGCCGAAAACCAATCCCTAAAGGCTAGAATTGAGCAATTAGAAGCTAATGATCTCTCAAGACAACAAGAACAAATAAAACAAAGTCAAAAGACTGAAAAAATAGAAGGAAACATGAAATATCTCAATGAGAGAGTGACAGACAAAGAAAACCGGTCTAAAAGAGACAATTTGAGAATAATTGGTCTTCCAGAAAAACCAGAAATTAATAGAAACCTGGACTCCATACTAACAGAAATTATTCAGCAAAATTGCCCTGAAGTCCTACAACAAGAGGGCAATATAGACATTGAAAGAATCCATAGAACACCCACTATATTTGACCCAGAGAAGAAAACGCCCAGAAATATAATTGCCAAATTCAAGAGTTTCCAAGCAAAAGAAAAAATCTTACAAGAAGCCAGAAAGAGACAATTCAAATATCAAGGAGCACCAATCAGGATCACACAGGATCTGGCAGCCTCCATGCTAAAAGACCGCAAGGCTTGGAATATGATATTCAGAAAGGCAAGAGAGCTGGGCCTGCAATCACAGATCAACTACCCATCAAAATTGAGTATATACTTCCAGGGGAAAGTATGGGCATTCAACAAATTGAAGAATTCCAGGTATTTGCACAGAAAAGACCAGGGCTAAATGGAAAGTTTGATATCCAACCATAAAAATCGAGAGAAACATGAAAAGGTAAATAAGATACAGAGGGGAAAGAAAGAAAACTTATAATTTTTAAATTTACCTTTTTAAGGGCCTCAGTGAGATCTAATTATCTGTATTCCTATGTAGAGAAATGTTATGTATAATTCTCTGTAGTGAACTGTATTCACTATTATAGTATTCACTATTATAGTAATCAGAAGAATAATTCACAGGGTGAGGGTGGAACACTAAATAATCTAAGATGACATGGGGGATGGGAAAGAGGGGGTGAATAGCAGGGGACACCAAGAGAAACTTGAGTGAATAAGAAATATGGGATATTATATTACACACAAAGAGGGCATGGGAAGGAGAGGGGACAAATACTATGATAAGAAAGAGAGGAAGAGAGCATTAAGAGGTAATAATCAAACCTTACTCTCAGTGTAATCAACCCAGAGAGGGAAGAGTAGCTATACTATCCATTGGGATATAAAACTCTTATGTAACCCTACTGAGAAAGTCATAAGGGATAAACCAAGGGGATCAGGGGAGTGGGGAGGTCAAAAAAAGGGAGGGGAGAAGAAGGGGGAGGGAATTCATTAGGCGCTTAAAAACAAAAAGAGGGGAAAAATAAGGGAGGGGGTAGAAAGGGAAGTTAGTCAAGGGAGGGGATAAGGGATAGGGTCTTAATAGCAAACCACTCGTTTAAAAGGAAATAGTTTAAGGAGAAGGGGTAGGAATAGGGGAGGATTCGAAAATGTCAGCAAATGCACAACTGATGATTATAACTCTGAATGTGAATGGGATGAACTCGCTCATAAAACGGAACCAAATAGCAGAATGGATTAGAAACCAAAATCCTACCATATGTTGTCTACAAGAAACACATATGAGGCGGGTGGACATACACAAGTTTAAGGTTCAGGGTTTGAGCAAAATCTTTTGGGCGTCAAATGAGAAAAAGAAGGCAGGAGTGGCTATTGTGATTTCTGACAAAGCCAAAGTAAAAATAGATATGATTAAAAAAGACAGGAAAGATCATTACATCCTGATTAAAGGCAGTATAAACAATGAGGAAATAACACTGCTCAATATGTATGCACCAAGTGGCATAGCACCCAAATTCATAAAGGAGAAACTGGCAGAACTCAAGAAGGAAATAGATAGTAAAACCATACTAGTGGGAGACCTAATATTCCTCTTTCAGATCTAGATAAATCAAACTGAAAAATAAATAAGAAAGAGGTAAGAGAGGTGAATGAAGTACTAGAAAAATTAGATTTAATTGATATGTGGAGAAAAATAAATAGGGACAAAAAGGAATATACCTTCTTTTCAGCTGCACATGGCACATTACATTCACAAAGATTGACCATGTTATAGGGCATAGAATCATTGCAAACAAAAGCAAAAGAGCAGATATAATAAATGTAACCTTCTCAGATCATAATGCAATAAAAATAATAATTAGTAAGGGCACCTGGAGAAGAAAATCAAAAACTAATTGGAAATTAAATAATATGATTCTCCAAAACCAATTTGTCAAAGAAGAAATCATAGAAACAATCAACAATTTCATTGAAGAAAGTGACAATGATGAGACATGCTACCAAACTCTGTGGGAAGCGGCCAAGGCAGTAGTCAGGGGGAAATTTATATCCTTGAGTGCATATATTAACAAATTAAGAGGGCAGAGATCAATGAATTGGGCATGCAACTCAAAAAATTGGAAAGCGAGCAAATTAAAAATCCCCAGATGAAAACTAAATTAGAAATACTAAAAACCAAGGGAGAAATTAATAAAATTGAAAGTAAAAGAACTATTGAATTAATAAATAAGTCTAGAAGCTGGTATTTTGAAAAAACAGATAAAATTGACAAAGTACTGGTCAATCTAATAAGAAGAAGGAAAGAAGAAAACCAAATTGATACTATCAAAGATGAAAAGGGAGACCTCACCTCTAATGAAGGGGAAATTAAGGCAATCATTAAAAACTATTTTGCCCAATTATATGGCAATAAATATAACAATTTAGGAGATATGGATGAATATTTACAAAAATATAAACTGCCTAGATTAACAGCAGAAGAAACAGAATACCTAAATAATCCCATATCAGAAAAAGAAATTGAATAAGCCATCAAAGAACTCCCTAAGAAAAAATTGCCAGGGCCTGATGGATTCACAAGTGAATTCTATCAGACATTCAAAGAGCAACTAATCCCAATACTATACAAATTATTTGATATGATAAGGAAAGAAGGAGTCCTACCAAATTCCTTCTATGACACAAATATGGTACTGATTCCAAAGCCAGGGAGATCAAAAACAGAGAAAGAAAACTACAGACCAATCTCCCTAATGAACATAGATGCAAACATCTTAAATAGGACATTAGCAAAGAGACTCCAGCAAGTAATTAAGAAGATCATTCACCATGATCAGGTGGGATTTATACCAGGAATGCAAGGTTAGTTCAACATTAGGAAAATCATCCACATAATTGACCATATCAACAGTCTAAGAAACAAAAATCACATGATTATCTCAATAGATGCTGAAAAAGCCTTTGACAAAATACAGCATCCATTCCTATTGAAAACACTGAAAAGTATAGGAATAGAAGGACCTTTCCTAAAAATAATAAACAGTATATACCTTAAACCATCAACAAACATCATATGCAATGGGGATAAATTAGAAGCCTTCCCAATAAGATCAGGAGTAAAACAAGGATGCCCATTATCACCTCTATTATTCAACATAGTACTAGAAACACTAGCAGTTGCAATTAGAGAAGAAAAAGAAATTGAAGGTATCAAAATAGGCAAGGAGGAGACTAAGCTATCA
>NC_058131.1:474577530-474635154 GCF_016433145.1 Gracilinanus agilis | reverse complement strand
TGAACGACTTGAATATAAAGAGGGAAACTATAAACAAGTTAAGTGAACACAGAATAGTATACTTTTCAGATCTGTGGGAAAGGAAAGACTTTAAAACCAAGCAAGAGTTAGAGAAAATTAAAAAATGTAAATTAAATGGTTTTGATTATATAAAACTAAAATGTTTTTGTATAAACAAAAACAATGTAGTCAAAATCAGAAGGGAAACAACAAATTGGGAAAAAATCTTTATAACAAAAAACTCTGACAGGGGTCTAATTACTCAAATATACAAGGAGTTAAAGCAATTGTATAAAAAATCAAGCCATTCCCCAATTGATAAATGGGCAAGAGACATGAATAGGCAATTTTCAGGTAAAAAAATCAAAAGTATCAATAAGCACATGAGAAAGTGTTCCAAATCTCTAATAATTAGAGAAATGCAAATCAAAACAACTCTGAGGTATCACCTCACACCTAGCAGATTGGCTAAAATGAAAGAAGGGGAGAGTAATGAATGTTGGAGGGGATGTGGCAAAATTGGGACATTAATGCATTGCTGGTGGAGCTGTGAACTGATCCAGCTATTCTGGCTGGCAATTTGGAACTATGCTCAAAGGGCTATAAAAGAATGTCTACCCTTTGATCCAGCCATACCATTGTTGGGTTTGTACCCCAAAGAGATCATAGATAAACAGACTTTTATGAAAATATTTGTAGCTGAGCTTTTTGTGGTGGCAACAAACTGGAAAAGGAGGGTATGTCCTTCAATTGGGGAATGGCTTAACAAACTGTGGTATATGCGGGTGATGGAATACTATTGTGCTAAAAGGAATAATAAACTGGAGGAGTTCCAGGCGAACTGGAGAGACCTCCAGGAACAGATGCAGATTGAAAGGAGCAGAACCAGAAGAACATTGTACACAGAGACTGATATACTATGGTAAAATTGAATGTAATGGACCTCTGTACCAGCAGCAATACAATGACCCAGGACAGTTCAGAGGGATTTATGGTAAAGATGCTACTCACATTCAGAGGAAGGACTGCAGGAGAGAAAACATATAAGAAAAACAACTGCTTGAATGCATGGGTTGGGGTGGACATGATTGAGGGTGTGGACTCGAAACTACCACACCAATGCAACTACCAACAATTTGGAAATAGGTCTTGATCAAGGACACATGACAAAACTAGAGGAAATGTGCGTCGGCCATGGGTGGGGGGAGTGCAGGGGGTGAAGGGGAAAGTAGGAACATGAATCATGTAACCATGTTAAAAATGAATATTAATAAATGTTTTAAAAAAAAGTTGTTGAGTGTTAAAGATTTCTTTTTCTTGTTAATCTTTCTAGCCTGGGCTTCCTGATTCTGGGTAGCCATTGTTATCCCAGCAGCTTCTTAGCTTTATCCTCGCGCTCAGAGTCTGTCTGCAGTCTTTTGGGCCCTGAGGTCTGAGTTCTGGTTTTTCTCAAGGTCAAGCCCCCTGGTGGACCCCCTTGCTTGGTCCTCTGCTGGAGGCTCCTTTACAAGTCTCAGGGGGCTGCTTCCACAGTCGTATACCCGTCTGCACTGGTTCCCCACTCAGGGTTTCAGAGCCTTCACTCACACTCATGCGTGTGCCTGTGTCTGCCTGCCTCCACGCTCAGAGTCTGTGCGCGTTCTTTAGCTTTTTGGGGTCCTAAATCTTGCTGCTCTCAGGAACAGGCCCTGGAACTGCCAATGTCTCAATGGGTGCCCCAAACTTGTCTATTTCTTTTTAGCTGGCTTCGGCGCTATAGGTGGTGTGTGTGGAGGGGGTGGGGGGTGGTTGCTCAGCCCGCGATTTAGTGAGAGTTGTTTCACCCCTTTATAGCATGGAAATGTCCCGATTCCACGTACCTTCCACACTGCGCCCTGTTGTGGGGTCCCTCCGTTCGACTGGGTTTGTTTTTATGTCTCCTTGAGGAGTCTTATATGTTTTGGTCAGGAGAGGTTAAGAGCTGCTTTTTACTCTGCCACTATCTTAACCCCTAAATGCTATTATTATTAACAGGGCCATCAAGACATATTCACAAAGACAATCATTAAATACCACCTTAGCAGAAGCAGTTTGAGAAAGCTACTAAATTTCTGTGGAGAAATAATGGAAGATTACATCAATATATGGCTGGTATTCACAAAAGAATATTTGAATGACATATAGCCCGATTGAAAGCAACAAATAAACAACAACAAAAACTACCGTATAGACTGGAATCCAGAGAACAGAAAAATATAGGGGATATAAAAGCAAAAGATATCAATAATAGCCTATTTTCTAAAGAAAACAATGTATTGACTGAGATACAAAAAGATTATGACCAAAAGTCCTAGGTGCATAAAGAATAACTCATTTTTGATTCATTAATATCTGAACAAACCTCCCAAAAGCATTATAACATTTGTACTGCCTTTATTGATTCCTGCAAAGCTTTTGACTCCTGGCTTTTTTTATCTCTTGCGAATAAATTAAATTATCCAAAATATAGTGAGAATACTAGAACATTTGATGTCTATATGGAAACTGGTTCTCTTTTTAAAACATATCATCAATACAATTAATGCCAATAACAATATAAAATGTGGTATATTTCATGTGACAGGTTAAGCCTATTTATGGTTCTAACTAGCACTAAAATCAGGAATTTCTACTGAATAGAAATCAATATGGGAGGGCATTATACCAAACATTGCATTCACAAATAACATCATGTTATAGGTTCCAATGGAAGAAAAAACACATTAAATTATATCAAAATGCCATTTGGATTTGATAAGCATAGAATTCTTCACCTATATCAAGGAAAAATAGAGACAGAAAGTTCTGAGGATAAATCCAGAGGTAAAATAGAACCAATGGACAAAGGTGATGTTTACTGATGCTTTCTTTAAACAAGAGGCATCAAAGAAAAAGTTATCAAGGCAAAAAATGTGGCTGTATATGTTAAAGAGACTTACTGGCATCTTTAAGTCAAAGCTTAATGGGACAAAAACACATTTAGATGAATCACCATTGTAATATCTATCAGCATATATTTTTGTAAGAGTATGTTTTTGGAAAATATCTAAACCAAAACTTTAAAATATTGACAAATACAGTGTTTATCACTATGAGAAGCCATAAGTAGATTAATGCTTCCTCCTCAGAAAGTAGGAAGAGGAATGATAGATGTTCTCAGATTATTTAATGAACAGTTTTTTTAATTGCAAAAATGTTTCTAGAATAAATAAATACCACTTTGCAAAGTAATAGTGAAGCCAAGCAATAGATAAATGCCATTGGGCTAATTAAATGTAACTGATATTGATTTATTTCTAGATGAAGCCTCTGAATAGCTAAGATGTTAGATAGTACAGAAGAATGTTGTGTCTTGAGTCAGGAAGACTCCTCTTCATGAGTTCAAATCTGACCTCAGACATTTACTAGCTATGTGACACTGGGTTAGTCAATAAATCCTATTTGCCTCGGTTTCCTTACCTATACAATGAGCTAGAAAAGGAAATGGCAAGCCACCTCAGTATCTTTTCCAAGAAAACCCCAAACGGGGTGACAGAGTCAGAAATTACTGAAATGACTAAACAATAATGAAGAGAACCAAAAGGCCCTCTTTAGACAACATTCATATGAACTCAATCAAAAATACATTAGTAAAGTAGCATAAAGCAAATTGTTATTCAGATTTGTTTACAGAAATGGAGGGATTTATGATAATAGAAAATGCTGTTATTTCTGCCAGAAATTTCAGAAAATTTTTTCATCATCCTTAAGGATCAATGCAGATTCTGCAAGGAAAAAATAGAAACCATAGTTTGCATGTGTGATAGAACCAGGATGCAATTTCTTTCAGTCCTTGCTTCCCTGATGCAGTTTAGTCCCAGTGCCATGTAATCTGAGTCTCTCAGACTTGATGGGTGCCCAAGATCACCTAAATCTTCAAACAGGGATGATTTGCTGGAAACGACTGGGGTCCACATCCAGAGAACTTTCTCCTTGTTGTATATTTTTGCTATGTTGGGGAAAAATAAATGTACTTCTTTGTTAAATGTTCAGCAACTTGTGATTGCCTTCTTTCATCCCCTCATAGAATCTGAACTAAGAGAACCATGGCTGCAATATTTGGTGTAGTTTTAGCAGACTGGGTGAGAGGAAATGGCCTCATGGTTCCCTGTAGTGGTTGTGCTAGAGAAAAAGCTCTATTTTTCTAGAGGATATATAGACTATTGGGCCTTGTTTGGTTCTCTCTCATCAGAGCCTTCCTGATTGTGCATGAAGAGTCTTCACTGGGA
Organism: Gracilinanus agilis; assembly: GCF_016433145.1. Lineage (NCBI taxonomy): Eukaryota > Metazoa > Chordata > Mammalia > Didelphimorphia > Didelphidae > Gracilinanus > Gracilinanus agilis. The sequence continues at coordinate 474,630,868 of NC_058131.1, read as the reverse complement.
GACTGGCAGAAGACTCTTTCACAGACAGATGCTGGGTAGATGGTGGTTGCTGGTTGAGACCGCCTAGGAAGAAGAGCCAAGGCCAGCATTCTTGGTTATTATTGGCTGTGCTTCATAAATTGGACTGCTAGCAGAGTTAGTCTGAAAGTAAATTGGGCCAGTCCATTCAGCAGCTAGAATCAGAGCTCTTAGTTTTCAGAGACCCTGTGTAATAATAAAGGGGAGTCAGTTACCAATGTTTGAGAGAGAGTCTATGCTTTTCCAGCACTCCCTTTGGGTCAAATATAAACTGGGAGACTCTAAGGGGGTGTCCCCCCAAAACTGGGTGACTTGGATGGTCATGCCACCCCACAGGAGTTGGGGGCAAGGCTTCCCAATAAGAGGAGGTATGTGGTACCCCAATCCTATTCTGAATTAGGACGGGGTTCACACAAACCTCCCCCCATCAGTTAATTTTATAGTGGGGGGGTCTGGCTTCAAGATGGAGGCAGCCAGACCAAGCTATGGTTCCCCTTTCCCTCAGAGTCTCTCAGGCACTCTGGAATGCTATCTGACTGCTGAATGGCTTTTATTATTCACAATTCGGGGATTGGGGAAAGGGGTGAAGGGCAGAGGAATTTTGGGGTGTCCTCTTTGCTATGGCGATGGGGTCTGTCACTTGGGTGGGTTCCCTTACTCAAGCTTCTCCCCTCACTCCTTCTCCTTTTGTTTTTCTATTTTTATCCTTTTCTATAATTGTAAGGTTTGACTGAAAAAGGGTCTCTCAGCAAGGTTGGGTAATGGGATAAGGAGACTAAGAGATCACTCCCAAAATGGAGTCCCAAAACTTATCTAACTTGACGGTTGAAGTTTTGATGGGTGAGATGTGAGGGAATGGCTTTGATCAGGGAATCAGGGTTTCAATTTCCAAAGAAAGATCCTCAGGAAGATCTCAGGACTGGATCCAAGTTGGGATGGCCTCCTCCTCTTTCCTCCTAGTCCTCTGCTAGAAAACCTCTCTTCTCTTCCTCCTCTGAGAAAATCCCAGAATCCTCCGCTCCTCTCAACTGTCAGTAACTATCACCAAGTGCCTTCTTCTGGCTCCTTTTTTCCCATCCCCCTTTCACAAATCCCATCCTTACACCTGTAATGAAAGTCAAAGGGTAGCTCATGGAGCTGGTGACTGTACAAGTGAAGATCTCTCTTAATAAGAGTGAAGGACCCTGGCTAGAAACTCACCCTATTATGTCTGAATAAGAGATTCAGATTCTCTAACAAAGATATATGCCACGAGACTGGAGAAGGGGAGCAGACTTGGGTCAGAGACTGGGTAGCTCCCAGTAGTAAGAATTGATCAACTCTTCATGACCCCATATGGAGTTTTCTTGGCAAAGATATTGGAGTGGTTTGCCATTTCCTTTTCCTGCTCATTTTACGGGTCAACAAACAGAGGCAAGGAGCAGCTAGGTGGTGCAGTGGATAGAATGCCAGGTCTGGAGTCATAAAGACTAATCTTCCTGAGTTCAAATAGGTCTCAGCTATGTGACCCTGGACAACTCACTTAACCCTGTTTGCCTCAGTTCCTCATCTGTAAAATTATCTGGAGAAGGAAACGGCAAACCACTTCAGTATGTTTGCCAAGAAAACTCCACATGTGATCATGAAGAGCTGATCTGTTCTTACTACTGGAAATTACCCAGTCTCTGCCCCAAGTCTGCTCCCTTTATTTAGCCACTATGAAAGAAGGGATATCTTCTCCACACAAAGAAAACCCCAAATGGGATCACAAAGAATCAGACACAACAGAAAAACAACTCAACAAAAACTTTATTACTGCTATCAAGAGGAAGACAAGAACTCCTGTTCTGAGGGAATAAGCTGTGATCAGACCCTCCTAGGGGTAATCTATTGCTAAATGATGATGGTACAGCTTATCAGAAATCATGCTTACCTGGGTCCCTCTGGTGTCAGTGCTCTTCACAAACAAGTGGTGACTTTGCTGGAGTCCAAAGCCTCTGAGATGCTGAGGTGGTTACAAGAGAAGTTAAAACAGAAACCTGAGAAGTCCCTGAAGCAATGGCTCCTGAGGGTACAGTCTAATGGAGCCAGTGTTGAAAGGTTCTTGGCTGTGGTTTTCCATATTCTAGGGTCAACTCTCTAAGGGCCTACTTTTACAGAGCCAACTAAATTTATTAGAACCTCCAGATGGGGTGATGCTCTTTGTCCTTTTTTAGATGGCTGAAATGAGGAGTGATTCACACCTGGCCATGTAAAGATAAATTTCCCCTGCAACCATCTGGCAGATGGGGATCTGCAAGGAAGGGAATGAAGTTCCTAAGGGAAAAGAATTTGATAGATTGTATTTATGTGCCACTTCCTCCCCACCCCAAGGCCTTCCAGATCCTACACCTGGTCTCAAAGGCAATTAGATCTTGCCACCTGGGTGAAACCTCACCCAAATGGCTTCAGGCATTAACAGTGGGTCTCCTCCACCACACAACCTTAGAGGTGTGGGCAGAGCTTCTGTTACTACATAACTATGGTTGATGCATATTTATCTAGAAGAAAGAATATTCCTTTAGTTGAGTTGATGATAATTCCAAGTCACTGGATGAAGGGAAGTGAGGGCTCTTATTTAGCCACCCTGAAAGAAGGGGGTATCTTCTCCACACAAAGATTTTGTATCACTCCCCCAGTGCAGTTCTGAGGAAGAGGGAGATTTGGGCATATGAGCCAGGTAATGTTGTTATTTATCCTTCATTTGGAAGAGGACAAATGATATTATGGAATAATGTCTATTTGTGCATGATTTGGATTTAATCAAGGCAGAATTGCACAGAATCGTCAGCCTCATTCTCTCTTCCACAGTCATCCATGTCCAGTGGCAGGACAAAAGTCAGGATGACTGGTGATGGGCCAAGATGCAGTGAATGATCTTGGCATCTTTGATGTCTGACCAAGTTCTGAAAACTCCATGGCTCCTATCTCCCTCCTGGCTACTGGAACAAATTGTTCTCATGTGTCCATTCTGCCAAGGGAAGTCTTCACATGTTTGTGGTAAACATCCTCCTACCTAGACAGGTTCAGGGGCTACTGATTATCCTCAACCTTGTTTAACTCATTTGCTGAGGTTTTACCAAAGTGTGGCCACTGGACATACTGCAACTTCTTGGAGCCACTGGTGAGGGTTGGGTGAAAGGTGGACACCAAAGGCAGATAAGTGGCCTTTTAAAGGTTTGGCAAGTCCTCTCATCAGAAGTTTTGATACTCCCTGAACATCCCATATAGGTACTACTAAGTGAGTAATGGTACAGGTTGAGTCCAGATATCAACTTAGACCCTGAGATACATTACATGTAAGAGGCATATGAGTTTGACAACTTTACTATAGATGACCTTCATGCAGGAAAGAACTCTAGAATGGGAGGCATAGGACTTGGGTTCAAATCCTGCTATGGATACTTACTTTGTTACCTTAGGTATGTAACTTAACTTCCTTAGCTCTCAGTTTTCTTATCTGTAAAATGAGAGGGTCAGATTAAATTATCTCTAAAGTTCTTTCCAGACCTGATTTCTATCATTCTATGACTCCTTAAGGAATGGTCTTTTAAATCTCAGATTTTTATATATAATCCATTGGAGATATAAAAAAAAAAACTATAAAAAAAGATTGCTAAATCCCCAACCACAAGGAGCATGTTGCTCAGAATGATTCTTGGCCATCCTCAGCACGGCCTAGCCCCTAGGCTTTCTTTCTTTCTTTCTTTTTTAACTTTCTTTTATTTTAATAACAAATTTACACATAATTTTTCCAAATTTATATGATTCATGTTGTCCCCCTCCCTTCTTCCCTTCCCTCTCCTGAAGATGACAAGCAATTCAATCTGAGATATGAATGTATCATCACTCAAAACATATTTCCATATTATTCATTTTTGCAAGTGATTTTTTTGGTAATCTTATAAAACAAAAACCTCAAATCATATACCCAAATAAACAAATAATAAATCAAACATTTTCACTTGCATTTCTACTCCCACAGTTCTTTCTCTATATGTGGATAGCATTCTTTCTCATCAGTTCCTCAGAATTGTCCTGAATCATTACTTTGCTGTTAGTAGAAAAGTCTATCACATTTGATCATCCCACAACGTTTCTGCTCAATTTCATTCTGCATCAGTTCATGTAGGTCTTTCCAGCTCTTTCTGAAATCATCCAGTTCATCATTTCTTATAGCACAATAATAGTCCATCACCATCATATATGTAAAAGTGAAATTTGGGAGATGTCATCTTTAAGTATATATATGTATTTTCTATGGACATTATCAAACTACATTTCCCGTGGTCCAACGGGTTTCCGGTTCCGGTTCTTATAAACTCTTCCCTGCATGGAGACGTAGGTGTCCCCAGGCAGGGAAGAGTTTATAATCTCCTGGGTTAGGAGGGAGTGGCCGCTTGGCTAGCAGACTCTGGAGGAGACAGGAGACAATAATGGTGAGGGCGGCGGTTTTGAATTCTTACAAGCACGTGGTCTAGTAACTTTATCTATCAGCATGGCTTTAATTAAAATACTAATTTATACATTTATACCAGCCTTTATTATTTTTTATCTTTATATATACCATAATTTGTTCAGCTATTCCCCAATTGTGGGACATCCCTTTAGTTTCCAATCCTTTGCCACCACAAAAAGCTTAGCTCTAAATATTTTTCTACAAACAGGTCCTTTCCCACTTTTCTTATGTTTTTGGAATGCAGACCTAGTAGTGGTATTGCTGGATCAAAAGGTATGCATTCTTTTATATCCCTTTGTGCATAATCCCAAATTGCCTTCCAGAATGGTTGGATCAACTCACAACTCCACCAACAATGCATTAGCATACAATTTTGCCACACACCCGCCAACATTTCTTATTTTCCTTTACTGTCATATTTGGCCTAGGCTTTCTTAGACTTTTTTAGACACTGTGAAACATTTGCCTGGAGGGGATGCTTCCATGCTTCCTCTCCTCTGAGAATCATTGTTGTTGAAGAAATTATCTTCCACTGGGTCACAGGCACCCAACTCTGAAACTCTTAGCCTCTCAAACTCAAGAGGTAATAACCAGAAATAGCCATTTCTTAGGACTAAAAATCATTGACCTGCCTTCAGGGAAGAAAACAGAAAGCAGAAGAAGATGGTAAAAGATCCAGACTTGCCTAAGCAAGCAAGTGTTCTCATTGCCATGTGCTTGTAGTCACCATTGTTAACTGGAGCTGGGGGTGGAGGTAGGAGAGAAATATTAAACCTCCTTCTTCCCAATAATGCTACAAGCCCAGAGGAAAGTGCAGGGGAAGTCTCTAAAGAGACAGAACAATGGTTTTCTTTTCTTTTTCTTTTTTTTTTAACCCTCCTCATCTTCCATCTTAGAATCAGTACTATGTATTGGTTCCAAGGCAGAAAAAATGGTAAGGGTTAGGAAATTGGGGCTAAATGACTTACTCAGGATCACAGAACTAAGAAGTGTCTGAGGTCATTTTTGAACACAGGACCTCTGTTCTCTAGACCTGGCTCTCAATCCACTGACCCATCTAGCTGCCCCTAAGCATTGTTCTTCCTCTTTATTGCTTTTATGGCTAATCATCTTCAGTCAATCCCATACCTGGTAACCAACCAGGAGCTTCTGCATCTCTCCATTTAGGGATAAATACCTTTTCAAAGGACCAAAACATATGTCCCATAGAAATGGACCAGAATACATATTCAGCTCTATAGATGGTGACCAAATCTAGCAGATTAGTGGTTTCCCCTCTGTCTGCTCCCATCATGGGAATTTGCAGCCAGGTGGCATCTTTTAGCATCTGGGTAACACAGCAAATAGAGTATCAAGAAGACTCATCTTCCTGAATTCAAATCTGTCCTCAGACACTCACTAGCTGTGTGACTCTGGGCAAGTCACTTTACCCTGTTTGCCTCAGTTTCCTCATCTGTAAAATAAATGCAGGAGGAAATGGCAAACCACTCCTGTATCTTTTACAAAGAAAAATCCAAATGGGGTCACAAAAAGTCGGATGCAACTGAAATGGGTGAACAACAAAAAATATATATCACCACACTATGAGGTGGCCAAGACTCTATGTGGACTAAATCAGTATAGCTCAAAAATGAGAAGAGAAGACAATATAAGGAGAACAGGAATGGAAGGAGCCATCTATTCTCTCAGTAGCAGTTTTTTACCCTGTTGTTTTTGACACAGGATGATCTATTACTGGCTGTGAGTTTGCCCTTTTCTCAAACCAGTCTGGGATCTAACTGGATATGAGAATGAAGCATGGATGGGGGATTTGCTTGAGGGTACTTGACAATGGGGATGAAGATTAAATGAAAGGTCACCCCCCCCATCTGCTTGTTTCAGAAGACACAAATAACTCCTTCTTGTGAATAATCCTGCGGTTATTGGGAATTTTAAGGGGATCTAGAGTGGGGGGACAAGGGAGATGGTGGTAACAGAAGGTGAAAAGATGAAAACAAGGAAGTAGCTCTGAGACCATTCAAAGGACTATAAATAGATCTGATGTTTGAAAGCATAATAAAGGTTTTGATGGGCTCCTGCAAAGGAGAGCCAAAAGGAACAAGACAGGATATCATTATTCCCAGTTATTTACTTAAATGCAGGGGGTGGTGCAAGGTCTTGCATGATGTATGAAATGTGACAAAGCAGAAAATCCCTGGCCCAAAGATGAACTGTTAAGCAGAGCCGCTGTTCCAGCAAATACCCTTTAGTTTGTAATATAATAAAGCAGGCACAGAAAACCTCCTAGGAATGATCTGCTCAGTCAGCACACAGAATTGGTTAAAAATAGCCTGGGTCTGCCCCACCAGGCCAGCACCTGACGGGGAGGAAATCCAATGCATGTCCCCAGGCACTGAAATCACAGCTTACAGGACTCCTCTCTGTAATGATGTAGAAAAGCAGATCCTGAGCATCTGGGGGAAACCACCAGGGAAAGAGGAAATTCTCCCTCTTTCTTCCCCATTCTCACCCTATCCCCCCGCCAGCCCCTTGCAAGCAAGGCATTTAATATCATCAGATATAGTCAGGGCACAGGCTGATACAATCAGATGGGAAATTTGCATGGTGCCATTTATTCATTAACTCATTCTTTAAACAAACATTCAAAGCCTGGGTCAGACAGATCACTGTATTAAGCATTAGGGAAGACATCAACTCCACAAGAGTTGCTAACTATCAAGCCACCATATGAAAATATGCTCCAAGTCACAAAATAAAAGTGTGGGAGAAGGGAGGATTTTAACTCTGTAAATTGGCAAAGGTGACCCAAAAAAGGGAATAGTTCATTTTGTTGGAGCTATGGGAAGAGAAGCACATGGATGATAGACTAGAAAATGGCCTGACTGTTCTGGGTAATGATTTGGAATTGTGCAAGAAAAGTGATTAAACTGTTAATATCCTTTGATCCAGCAGTCTTAGTAGAATGCAGATAGAGGGGGGAGTGGAAAGAGAGTGGGAGAGGGAGAAAGGAAGGGAGGGAGGAAAAGAGGGAGACAGATAGACAGAAAGAGAGACAGAGAGACAGAAAGAGAGAACGACAGAGACAGAGAGAAGGAAGAAAAAGACAGAGAAAGAGAGGAATGACAGAAAGAAAGAGACAGAGAGAGAAAGGAGGAGATAAACACAGAGAGACAGAGAAAGACAGAGACAGAGAGAAAGAAGGAGAGACAGACAGAGGAGAGAGAAGAGAGAAAGAGAGAGAGAACAAGAGAGGAGAGAAAGAGAGAGCAAACAAGAGGGACAGTAAGAGAGAGGACAGGCAGATAGACAGGCAGGCAGAGGAAGAAGAGGGAGAGCCAGAAAGAGAAACAGAGAGAGAAAGACAGATGGAGACAAAGAGAGAAAGGAAGAGGAGACAGACAGAGAGGAGAGAGACAAAGAGAGAAGAGAGAGAAAATGCAAAAGAGAGAGAGAGAGTAAGAGAAAGAGAGAGAGAGGGAGGGAAGGAGAGAGGAGAAGGAGAGACAGAGACAGAAAGAGAGACAGAGAGACAGAGACAACATTGATTAAGCTTACTAATGTAACAGATGCTGTGCTGAGCACTAGAGGCAGCTAGGTGGTTCAGTGAAAGCACTGGGTCGAGTGTCAGGAAGACAAATTCAAATCCAGCCTCAGACACTTATTCACTGTGTACCCCTGGAGAAGTCATTTGACCTCTTTTTGTCTCAGTTTCTTTGTGAAATAGGGATAATAACAGCACCTAATTGTTAAATAAAAGCAAGCAAGATATACCCTGACCTCAAGGAACCAACATTCTAACCTGTAAGGAGAGACATAAAGGGTAGCTAAGAGGAAAGATCAGGCAGAATTCAAACTAGTTGCTAAGGAAGTGAGATATGGGCTTGTTTCTGAGCAAGACTAGCTGGCTGAAAAGTCATCTTCCAGAACGAGCAGCTAGATGGCATAATGGATAGAGCAAAGGGCCTGGAGTAAGGAAGATCTGTGCTGAATTTTGGTCTCAGACATATAATAGCTGTATACCCCAGGGCAAGTCATTTAAGGCTGTTTGCCTCAGTTTCCTCATTTGTGAAATGAGCTAGAGAAGGAAATGGCAAACCACTTCAGGATCTTTGCCAAGAAAACCTCAACTGGATTTACAAAGAGTTAGAAAGGACTGAAAGGACTGAACAACATCTTTCAAGGTAGTTCCAGCAGCTTAAGGCCAAAATTCCTGAGGAGAGGAGATAGGAATGCTACAGAGGCATATAAGCCAAAAAATCCAAAAAATAAGAAAATACTCTTTGTAGCAGACAGCAAAAACCTTGAAAGCAAAATGGGTACCACTGAATGGGGAATGACTAAACAAACTGTGTTTTTAATCAAATTGAATATCATTGTATAATTACAAATATGAGAAATTCAGAGAAGAGGGAATAGTTGTTGAAACTGAAACAAAGTTAAATGAGTAGATACAGGGACAGGGACTACATCTGTGGTTTCATTGTACAGGAAGTACCCAATATTTACAAACTACATTTTGTTTGTAAATAGTAAATTAGTAAATTTACTCTGTAAATTGCCAATGGTGACCCCCCCATCCCCAAAAAGGAATAATCAGTGCTGCAAGAGCTGTGGCAAGACAGGTACCCTAATGATAGACTAGAAAAAGGAAACTTCCTCCACCAGTGTAGGTTGGAATTTTCAGCACTTTTCAGCTTTAAAGAGCTGTTTAGGGCCCTTAGAGGTTAAGCAACTTGCCCAGAGTCACACAGTCAACAATGACTTGAATGAAGAGCTCGCTCCCTGCAATAAAAGTTCTCTATCCCATAAACACCATGCAGGACCAGAACAATATACACACTGACTAAAATGTACATGAAAAAATAAATTTTTTAAAAAGCCAACTGACAAAAAACACCTCTGCTGGAAAATTCTCTGATAAATATCTGAGATCGAAAATATATAATTAATACAATATATAAGAATACAAAGTATTCTTCAATAATACTCAAAGGATATGAATAGGCAGTTCTCAAAAAAAAAAGAACACTATCAATGATGATGTAAAAATGCTTCAAATCACAAATAACAAGAGAAATGCAAATTAAGACAATTCAGGTTCTACCTCATACTCATCTAATTTGATAAAGATGAGAAAAAACAGGAAAATTCCAATTTGGGTAGAATAGTGGACACTGTGAAATGATAGGCATATTAATACACAGTTGGGTTTTTTAAAAAACCTTTACTTTCTGTCTTAGAACGAGTACTACAGATTAATTCCAAAGCAGAAAGGTGGTAAGGACTAGGCAATGGGGGGTAAAGTGACCTGCCTAGGGTCACACAGCCAGGAAATGGCTGAGGCCAGATTTGAACCCAGATTCTCCCAAGTCCCACTGAGCTACCGAGCTGCCCCAACTAATGCACTGCTGATGGAGCAGTGAATGTAACCAACCATTCTGGAAAGCAATTTGGAACCACACCTTAACAAGTCACTCAACTGTGCATAACTTTTGTCCCAGAGATGCCACTATGAAGCATATACCCCAAAGAGGTTAATTCAGAGATAAAATCCCAAAGTACTTGTAGCAAACAAAAGAAAACAAAAACATGTAGAAACAATACAGTAGGAGTCTTTAATTTTTTGAAGAATGACTGAATGAATTATAATTATAAATGTAATGACATTGTGCCATAAAAAATTTTTTAAAGCATTGGTAGATTTAGAGAAATACAGAAAAACCTATGTGAACTTATATAGAATAAAATAATTACAATAATGTAAAGAAAAACAACTTTGAAAGACATAAGAATTGTGATAAATGCTAGAATAAATTATAACTTTAAAAGCCTGATAATGAAGCACTATTTCAAAGGTGTAGAATAAGATATATATTCTCAGACATAGCAAATGCATTTTTTTTTGCTTACTTATTTTGCTTTGCTATTTTTATTTGCCACTAAAGAAAGACTTTTATTTTTTAGCAGGAGTTGGGAGAAGAGTGGGGAAATAGTGAAAAAGAGTATCAATAAAATATTTTAAAACTATTTATGGGGGAAGTTAGATGGCTCAGTGGCCTAAGAGCCAGGTCTAGAGACCAGAGGTCCTGGCCTCAGATACTTCCTAGCTGTGTGACCCTAGACAAGTCACTTAATCCCCACTGCCTAGTCCTTACCACTCTCCTTTCTTGGAACCAATAAAGAGTATTGATTATCAATATGTGTATTGGTTCTAAGGCAGAAGCTAAGGGTTTTTTAAAAAATAAAATAATTTGGGGGCATCTGGTAGCTTAATGGATTGAGAGCCAGGCCTAGAGATGGGAGGTCCTGGGTTCAGATCTAGCCTCAGACACTTCCTGGCTGTGTGACTCTGGGCAAGTCACTTAACCCCCATTGCCTAGCCCTTACCACTCTTATGCCTTAGAACCAATACATTGTATTGATTCTAAGATGGAAGGTAAAGGTTAAATTAAAAATAAATAATATAAAATAATTTATCAAAGAACTGTGCATAATTAGGATTTACAGTTCCATATAGAATCATATTTTCCTTGTTCTTTATATCTATAAATGTTTATGTTGGTGGATAGCTGTCATAATAATAATAATAATGATAAAATTGACAAATAATTGCCCTGGTGAACAAAGAGTGAATCATACATCCTAGCTCTGAGCTATGAGGAACCATGGGAGTAGAATGTGGCTTCCATCATCAAACACAATTTTCAGAGGTGATCTCTTCCAACTCCCTTGATATAAAGAAACTGAGATCCAGGGCGGGTACGGGATTCACAAACTTCGGAGTCCCTGCTTGCAGCCCCTTTACATTTTACCGGCACACCAAGCCAGTCACAGCTCCTCTCTTTCATCACCAGAGCAACTATGATCGATCAAACCATTATCTAAAGAAAAGCAGCCTTAAGCCTAATTCCAACAGAAAATATAAATAAACTTTAAAGAAAAGGGAAACTTTGGGTTTAATAGCTGCTATCTCCAGTCCCAGAGGGGTTAGAGGGAAGAGGGGGACCCAGAGACTTCGCCGCTGGCATACGTTCTCTTGGAAAGCTAAACCGGACCTGCCCATTGTCGGTTCCCCAAGCATGTCTGTGCCGATTGTGGCTGTCGGTGGCATCTCGGAGCCCCCGCGTTATCCGGTTGTTTGTCTCCTGCACGCTGTCACTCCAATCACCCAGCATCTCTCCTATTTGGTACAAACCAGACAGAAAGCAAAACCCAAACCCGAATCCTCCGTGTCGGCCCTCCTAGCTAAACCTCTGCATGTTTGGCTCCCTTCTTACTCCTCGTGGCAAGGCTTTCCCTCTTCCCTTCCATCAGGAAGAGGAAAGACAGGACTGTGGGTTTTTTTTTTCCCCAGGCAGTGATAATTCTGATATTTCCAGAAGCTTAAGTAGACAAGTGCTGAAGATATTACTCCTAAGAACAGAAATGGTTTCCAAATGGCCCACCACATACATAATCTCATTTGATCTTCATTACAGCCCAGTGAGGTAGATGCTACTTTAATCTCCATCTTATAAATGAGAAAACTGAACCTTAGAAGGTTCAATGGCTCGGCAAGGGGCATAATATGGCTAGGAATTGTCTGAGGTAGGAATGGAATCACTTTGTCTACATAGTCAAAACTTTGGTTTTCCCAGTAGCAATATATGGCGGCAAGCGTTGGACTTGGAAAGCTGAGTGTCGCAGAATCGATGCTTTTAAGTGGGGCTGGAGAAGATTTCTGAGAGTTCCTTGGACAGCAAGGAGATCAAATCAGTCAATACGTAAAGAGATTAATTCAGACTATTGAGTGGAAGGTCAAATACTGAAGCTGAAGCTTCAAAATGGGAAGATAGGGCTCAATAGAAAAGAGCCCGATGCTGGGAAAGAGCAAAGAAAGATGGAAGAAAGAAGAATGGATGAGACAGAGGGATAGCGTCGTGGAAACAACGAATGTGATCTTGGACAGACTTCAAGAGATAGGGAGGACAGAATGGCCCAGCACACTGTGGTGCCCGGGTCCACAAAGAGATGGACATGACTGCAGGGTTGAACAACAACTTCTTGACTCTAATACTTTACTACCATGGTCCCAAAGGAGACATTCTCCTTCCCCTTCCAGGTGTAATATTTATAGCTCTGAGACATATATTGGGTCAGAGGACATATACTTCTTATAGGAAAGAGATTCCACTTTGCTCCACCTTTCAGTATGACTCATCATAAAGCCTGCATCTATATGCAGGGCTGCCCCTAGGGTATACTGAGCCTTGGGCAATTTTTTTTGTGTGTGACTGAGATCTCTGTCTACATAAATAATTCAATCTTAAAAATATTTTATAAAATTCATGGACCCATGTGAAGTATACTAACTTATCAATCAAGATCTAGAATAAGTAGCTTATAGCATTCACCTTTTCATAATAAGCATTGTGATTTAAGACACGGAACATACAGATCTGAAACGACTATCTAAATTTGAAAGATTATTTTAGTCCACGTGACAATTTCATGCCATATAGATGAACCCTGACAGTTAAAGAGGGAATACCTTTATCCAACCTCCTGGCTATTTGTAAGACTATTTTTTAGATATCCCAGGAAAACAGTTTATACTTTGAGAGATCTCACTAGCACCTATAGGAATGGCTAGCACCTCTGGTGCGGAGGCTTGCTGAGCCCTTGTCAGGGTTGCTTTGGCATCTACCTGTCACCCGACTCACACCTGGGGCTCCAAGAGGATGTAGCATTATGCATAGCAGGCACACCCTGGTAAAATCATCTTGGCACAGTGATTCCCAAAGTAGGCACTACCGCCCCCTGGTGGGTGCTGCAGCGATCCAGGAATGCGATGATGGCTACAAGTGCATTTATCTTTCCTATTAATTGCTATTAAAATTTTAAAAAATTAATTTCCTGGGGGCTAAGTAATATTTTTTCTGGAAAGGGGGCGGTAGGGCAAAAAAGTTTGGGAACCACTGTCTTGGCAGATGGGATAAACCAAGCTGAGGATAACTGACAAGTCTCAAACCTGCACCCTGAGTTCTACTGCAAGCAGGTGAAGACTTCTCCCATTGGAATGAGCATTGGAGAACAATTTGTTCCAAATGTCATGAAGTAGTTGAAGCAGGGGCTGTGCAGTGTGGAGAATTTGACCATTCACTGCATCTCGGGTCATTGCCAGTCATCCTGTCGTGGGTCCTGCCACTGGATTTGGATGATGCTGGAAGAAAAAGTAAGGCTGATTTTTATGCAACTCTGCCTCATTTAAATCTAATTTACTAGCAAGTCAAGACATCACTGTCATGATATCATTAGTTCTCTTCAACAACGAAGGACAAACAAGAATAACAATGCCCATAGTCCCTCAGCATGCCACAAATATCTGCAACTTCATTTTCAAAAACTGTTCCTAACATTTGATAGGTGAAAAATTGTTATTAAAATAAAAAAAATTTTTTAAAGCATTTGATGGGCAATACTCAGAAGTTAGACTATATTGAATAGACTCTCCAATAATACACATTCTGAGAAAAACTGAAAATTTGCCCTTTTTGCCACAGCATGTGTCAAAGGATAAAAATATAATGAATAAAAACTTTATCATAGATCAGAACTCTGATTTGGTACATTTCATATGAAAAAAGGGTCTTTCATAAAGGCCTTGACAATATTTATTTTCATGCAAAAAGATAATTTTAAAGATAGTTTTTGTTGGATCTTTCATTAAAGTTTAAAGTATTATTTTTAAGATATTATTTGTTGTATTGGCAGCACAAATAAAATATAGAGGACGAAATGCTGATATTGTCTTAACATTTTATAGTGCCCTGGTTTTTTTTTTAAACCCTTAACTTCTGTGTATTGGCTCTTAGGTGGAAAAGTGGTAAGGGTAGGCAATGGGGGTCAAGTGACTTGCCCAGGGTCACATAGCTGGGAAATGTCTGAGGCCAGATTTGAACCTAGGACCTCCTGTCTCTAGGTCTGACTCAATCCACTGAGCTACCCAGCTGCCCACTTGCCCTGGTTTTTTAAACCTTGAGTGCAATAACTATTTTTCTTGAAATCAAAATAATATCCACTTTGTATTAAAGGTACAAAAAATATTAAAATTATAATATAATAAAATGAAATCAAGTAGAACTTACCTTTCAAATGTTAATACAAACTTGAAACAAATTTTCACCTTAAAAATGACTTTATACTTTTTTGGGAGGCACTATACTTTATGACAGTTTAAACACACACAAACATGAAAAGTACAAAATTAAAATATTCCACTCTTTACACAAACTGTTCCACCTATAGCATAATATTACAAGGCAGGAGACCTATCCTACATAATAAGTAAGATGAGTTAGTGAGCATGTTTACTTTTATGGGAACATTCCATCTGTTCCTTCTTTAAACAGGAGAATTCTTAAATTTAAATTTACTGCTATTGCAATCAAAACATCAATGATATATTTTAAGAACAAATTTTAAATATGAGCTAGTTTTATAAATTATTAAGAATTGAGGTAAAGCAGAGTTTTGGGACAGCCAATATGAGACATTAGAAATTCTAAGAAGCAAATACAGGACGTCAAAAGCAGTGAACTGTTCAGAACATAGAGTGTGCTATTAATATCAATATTTAAAGATTAATATTCTCTCAGTATAATGGAATATGTGACATCCCAGCTCCCTTTTTGGTGTCTTTGCATGTGCCCTATGGCTGTAATTCTCTCTCCTCTTACTTTTGCCTTGTGAACATTTATTATCCTTCAAATCTAACAAGTGCCTTCAAATGTCCTTTCCTGATTCCCCTAGCTGTTAGCCTCCTTCCAAATCACTTTATTTCATATAGAACTTATATTTATGGTGAAATGTGAGGACAAGAACTGTCTATCTAACTTTTGTTCTGGTATCTCCAGCACCTAGCTCAGTCAGTCCTTGACATATTTGGTTGTTATTTGGTTGTTTCAGTTGTGTCTGGTTCTTCATGACCCCATTTGGAGTTTTCTTAGCAAAGATCCTGGAATGGTGACCTTCTCTGGCTCATTTTACAGATGAGGAAACTGAGGCAAACAGGGTTAAGTGACTTGCCCAGAATCACCCAGCTAATGTCTGAGACTCGATCTGAACTCAGGTCCTCCTGAATCCAGGCTGAGTGCTCCATCCACTCCATCACCTTGCTGCCCCATTGTCAAATGTCAAACGTCAAAGCAAGATCTTTCATACATTTTTATTGATTAGACACTGATGCTACAAAGATAGAGGTATAATCCCTACTCTTATGGGGCTTACAAGTTATGGCATGTATACACATAACTATAACGTAGGGTAGGTTCTGATAACCACAAGGTTAAGCTATAAAGAGCTCCAAATAATTGTGGCGGGAGAGAACATACAGCTAGGGAAGGGCTGAACCTTGTGAGAAAAGAAGGCTTTTGACAAAGCTGAAATGATGAAGTATATCTAAAGTTTGGGGAACAGACTACACAAATGCACAATGGGTAGGAGATAGTAGATAGTTTGGAGAACAGTTCTTAGTCTTATAAAATTAGTCATGCAAATGAAACAGAGAAGCAATACATAACTTCAAATAAAGAATGGAATAAAATAATTCCACCAAAGAAATAATATAAAAAGGAGCAAAAATTACAAGAGGCAGTTTAGCATCATAAATAGGGCTGGGCTTTGGGCCAGGAGGTCCTGGGTTGATTCAAGTCTTGCCTCTCCCACATGCCGGCAATGTGAACCTGGGTGAGTCAAAAACCTCTGTGTGCTCTAGGTAACTCTAGGTCCTGAGGTATGACATTGGGGCAGAAGTCTCACATGCCTGGATCTGTATGTCCCCTATGCTCATTTCTGCTTCTATGTCTTTGTTCATGCTATCTCCTTGTCATAATTATTTCCTTCCTTTCTTCTGCAAAGAAGATGCAAGCCTGCCTTGGGAGAGGGAAATTCCTCAACTTGGAGCTCTCTATGAGAAGGAATACACAGGATCAATCGCTACCTTGAAAGTTAATACTGATTAACATAAAACTGCCACTGATTTATTATTATTGATTCCTGTCTTGAATATTGTTTAACAAAGTAGCTTAAAAAATTCACATGCTTGACTAACTACATGAATCAAATTAACTAAATAATTAATTACTAAAATAATTATTATGTATAAGTCTACCCTAATCACTAGGACATACATGGGGCTTGAGAATTTTTTTCAATAATAAAGCATTTTTAATCACACTGTTCTTATTCTTAAAAATTATCATTTTAGACTTCCAGTTTAAGATGGTGGCAGAGTAGAAGAAGCTTGCTTAACCTCTCCTAAACCACACATACAGGACTCCTCAAGAAGACATAAAAACAAATCCAGATAAATGAAGGGACCCCACAATAGGGTGCAGCATTGAAGGTACGTAGGATCAGGGCATTTCCAAGCTATGAAGGGGTGAAACAGTTCTCACTAAAACACGAGCTGAGCAACCTCCTCCCACCCCACTACCACCTACAGTGCCAAAGCCAGTGCAAAAGACTTAAGAGTAAGTTTGGGGCACCCATTAAGTCCTTGGCAGTTACCTGGGGTCACCAGGCCCTGCTCCTGAGAGCAGCAACACTTAAGACCCCAAGAGGCTAAAGAATGCACGGACTTTGAACACAGACCCTGAGCGCAGGCGCAGATCCTGAGCTCAGGTGTGGACCTTGAGTGGGGACCCAGTGCAGAGGGGTGCATGACTGTGGAAGCAGTTCTCTGAGACTGTTAAAGGAGCTTTGGATAGAGGAACAAGCAAGGGAACCACAAGGAGGCTTGACCCTGAGAACAACTAGACCTGTGACCTCAGGAGCCTAGAGAGCGCAGACAGACCCTGGGCGTGAGGATAAAGCTGAGAGGGCACACGGCTCACAATGGCAAGCCAGACACAAGAACCCCAGAGAAAGATCAAGAAGAAATCCTTAACACTCGACAACTTTTACACAGAAAAAATCCAGACAACAGAGCAAACAGCAAAGGAGACCAAACAAGTAATCATATCCAAACCTTCCCAAAAAATGAAAACTGGTCACAAGCTATTGAAGAGTTCAAATCTGAGATTATGAGAAAGATGGTAGAGAACTGGCAAGAAAATAACAGTTTAAAAGGTAGAATTTTGCAATTAGAAAGTGAGGCTCAGAAATCAAATGAATTGATAAGCAAATTAAACACCAGAAATGATCAGCTGGAAGCCTTGAAGAACCAAACAGACCAGATCAAAAGGAAAACCAAAAGATTATAGCTGAAAACCAGTCTCTAAAGGCTAGAATTGGGCAATTAGAAAAAGATGCCCCCAAGTCAAAACAATTAATAAGCAAATTGGAGACCAAAATCAAACAGCTGGAAAACAGGATAAAACAAATCAAAAAGTAAAATCAAAAGATTATAGCAGAAAACCAGTCTCTAAAGACAAGAATTGGGTAACTAGAAGCCAATGATCTCTCAAGACAACAAGAACAAATAAAGCGAAGTCAAAAGACTGATAAAATAGAAGAAAACATGAAATATCTCACTGAGAAATTGACAGATCAAAAACACAGGTCTAGAGGAGATAATCTGAGAATCACTGGTCTTCCCGAAAAAGCAGAAATTAATAGAAATTTGGACTCCATACTAAAGGAAATTATTCAGCAAAATTGCCCTGAAGTTCTACAACAAGAGGGCAATATAGACATTGAAAGGATCCATAGATCGCCCTCTACACTTAACCCTGAAAAGACAACCCCCAGGAATATAATAGCAAAATTCAAGAGATTCCAAGAAAAAGAAAAAATTTCACAAGAAGCCAGAAAGAGACAATTCAGATATCAAGGAGCACCAATCAGGATCACACAAGATCTGGCAGCCTCCACACTACAAGACTGCAAGGCTTGGAATATGATATTCAGAAAGGCAAGAGAACTGGGTCTACAACCAAGGATCACCTACCCATCAAAACTGACTATATACTTCTAGGGGAAAGTATGGGCATTCAACAAGATAGAAGATTTCCAAGTATTTGCACAGAAAAGACCAGGACTAAATGGAAAGTTTGATATCCAACCACAAAAAACAAGAGAAACATAAAAAGGTAAATAAGAAACAGAGGGGAAAGAAAGAAAACTCTTATTTTTAAAGTTGCCTCTTTAAGGGCTTCAATAAGATCTACTTATTTGTATTCCTATATGGAGAAATGTTATGTGTAATTCTCTGTAGAGAACTCTATTCACTATTACAGTATCCACTATTATAGTAATTAGAAGAATTATTCACAGGGAGAGGTTGGAGTACTAAATAGTCTAAGATGATAAGGGGGTGGGTGGGAAAGAAGAGGGTGAATAGTAGAGGATACCAAGAGAAACTTGAATGAATAAGAAAAATAGGATATTCTATTACACACAAAGAGGGCATGAAAAGGGGAGGGGATGAATACTATTATAAGAAGGAGAAGAAGAGAGCATTAAGAGGTAATATGTAAACCTTACTCTCAGTGGAATTAACCCTGAGAGGGAAGAGTAACTATATCCATTGAGATATAGAACTCTATCTAATCCTACTGAGAAAGTCAGAAGGGATAAACCAAGGGGAGCAGATGAGTGGGGAGGTCAAAAAAGGGAGGGAAGGAGAAGGGAGAGGGAATTCATTAGGCCTTAAGATTAAAAAGAGGGGAACAACAGGGGAGTGGGTAGAAAGGGTAGTAAATCAAGGAAGGGGACAAGGGTTACTATTTTAAAACAAATCACTGGTTTAAAAGGAAAAAGGAAATAGCCTAAGAAGAAGGGGTAGAACTAAGAGAGGATACCAAAATGTTGGGGAATATACAACTGATAATTATAACTCTGAATGTGAATGGGATGATTGATTATACTAAATTAAAAAGTTTTTGTACAAACAAAAACAATGCAACCAAAATCAGAAGGGAAACAACAAATTGGGAAAAAATCTTTATAACAAAAAAACTCTGACAGGGATCTAATTACTCAAATATACAAGGGGTTAAATCAATTGTATAAAAAGCCAAGCCATTCCCCAATCGATAAATGGGCAAGAGACATGAATAGGCAATTTTCAGATAAAGAAATCAAAACTATCAATAAGCACATGAGAAAGTGCTCTAAATATCTAATAATTAGAGAAATGCAAATCAAAACAATGCTGAGGTATCACCTCACACCTAACAGATTGGCTAAAATGAGTGTAGGGGAGAGTAATGAATGTTGGAGGGGATGTGGCCAAATTGGGACGTTAATGCACTGCTGGTGGAGTTGTGAACTGATCCAACCATTCTGGATGGCAATTTGGAACTACGCTCAAAGGACTATAAAATATTGCCTGCCCTTTGATCCAGCCATACCATTGTTGGGTTTGTACCCCAAAGAGATCATGGATAAACAGACTTGTATGAAAATATTTATAGCCGCACTTTTTGTGGTGGCAACAAATTGGAATGGCTGAACAAACTGTGGTATATGCTGGTGATGGAATATTATTGCGCTAAAAGGAATAATAAACTGGAGGAATTCCATGTGAACTGGAGAGACCTCCAGGAATTGATGCAGAGTGAAAGGAGCAGAACCAGAAGAACATTGTACACAGAGACCAATACACTGTGGTAAAATAGAATGTAATGGACTTCTGTACTAGCAGCAATGCAATGACCCAGGACAATTCTGAGGTATTTATGGAAAAGAACGCTACCCACATTCAGAGGAAGAACTACAGGAGAGGAAACACAGAAGAAAAGCAACTGCTTGAACACATGGGTTGATGCGGCCATGATTGGAGATGTAGACTCGAAACTACCACACCAATGCAACTATCAACAATTTGGAAATAGGTCTTGATCAATGACACATGTTTAAACCAGGAGAAATGCGCATTGGCTATGGGAGGGTGGGGGGGAAGGGAGGAGGCCAGAGGGTGAAGGGGAAAGTAAGAACATGAATCATGTAACCATGATAACTTTCCTAAAAAATAAAAATTATTTAAAAAAATTATCATTTTAAAGAAAAAATTTTCTATAGTTAATAAATAACATTTTATAAAATTATAATTCATTTCACCTTGCTCTCCTTTTTAGTCTTTATTGTTTTATAATGTATCATTAGTAGAATAGTATATATTATATACAATTTATAAACAAAAAATTTTAATGATAAAGGTATATGGTCAAAATAAGTCAGAATATTGTCTGTCCTAGGACACTAAATGACATGCCCACAGTCACACAGCTAGCATATATGTCAAGGCCAAACTACCTCTCAATAACCCTTTCTATTGAGCTGAAATCTGCCTTGTTGCAGTATCCACTTCCTGCCTCGCTTTAGCCCCATTCACATCACTCCCCTGGACAAAGCAAAGGAGAATGAAATGTTTTCAAACCAAATAGCTATGTCCTTGGTTTCAAAGACGGTGATCTCGATCTCTAATCTAGGCATCTAGATGATGAAGACATCACTGGGCTTTGGAGACTGAGAGATTGAAATTTGAACCTTGCCTTAGTCACTTCCTGGCCATATGGCCCTAAGCAAATCACCAAACTTGTTTCATTCTCCATCTACCTACCTGTAAAATGGGGATAAATAATAGCATTTAACCTCCTTCCTTTCCCACTGGCCAAGGGAAACTCCTTTAGACTAGTGGGCCTAAATCTGTACCTGGCAGAGTTCCTAGGGCAGGTCTTCCCCTCCTCTTAATAATTTTATTGTGCCTCTGATGTGCAGAGTCTTCCAAAGAAGAGAGGGCATTGGGGTAGAAGTCTCACATGCCTGTGTCTCTATGCCCCTATGCTCATTTCTGCTTCTATGTCTTTGTTCATGCTGTCTCCTTGTCATAACTCTTTTCTTCCTTTTTTCTGCTAATCTAAATTTTAGAAGTGGGAATAACATTAGAGGACATCTATCTCCAGAATCCTTTATTTTTACAGATGAGGAAACTGAGCCCCTGAGAGTTTAAATGACATATACTGGCTACAAATCATTTCATCTTTTAGTGCCCCAGGCAATTTTCTAATCCTGTAAATTATGGAGGAGTTTCTGGTTTTCATCTGGTAGAGAATTTCCACATGGAAACTTCCCACATTGAAGGACAAAAGTGAAGACAGTACCTTAAGGTTTACAAATCATCTTACTCACGAAAATCTGGTTAATGTGTAATAGGTGTTGCAAATGTTATTATATTAATTTTACAGATGAAGAAACTAAAGATCTGAGACTGTAAGTGACTTGAAATGTTAAGGCTGAGTCAGGATTCATATAGGACAATCTATCATCTGTCTTCTATCTCTATGACTTTGCATTGGCAAGTCACAGATGTGACTCCACATGCTGGGAGTACATTCCTACTTCACCCTCTTCTTTAAAGAGTGGCTCTTTTCCTTGAAGACACAGCTTAAAAACCATCTTTTCATGAAAGCTTTTCCTGATTTCCATATCTCACAACTACTAGTGACCTTCCTCCCAAATTCTCTTGTATTTAATTACTTTGTATATACTTGTATTACTCATTTTATATTTATGCTGTATATAATTATATGTGTAAGCTCCTTTGGAGTAAGGATTGCTTCATTCTTTGTATTTGTATCATAGTGCCTGGCTCACAGTAGTCCCTGAATATACATGTCTTGCTTGAAATTATTTGGCCCTAAAGCTCAGATCCTTCATTTGCAAAGTGAGAAGGTTGGACTTGTTATTCATTTGAGTCCAACTCTTTGTAACCTCATGGACCAAAATATGCCAGATCTTTCTGTTGTCTATTATCTCTCAAAGTCCAAGTTCAGTTTCATTGTTTCCATGACACTATCTATCCATCTCATCATCTTCTGTCTCTTTCTCCTTTTGTTTTGGACCTTTCACAACATCAAGGTCTCTTCTGATGAGTCCTGCCTTCCCTTTATGTGGCTTCAGCTCCAATATCTGACTGTTTCAGTAACTAGTCTGGATCAATTTCTTTCTTGTTGTGGCATGAAGACTTGAGTAGCTCAATGAAACTATAAGCCATGCCATGCAGGATTGTCCAAGATGGACAGATCATAGTAGAGAGTCCTGACAAAAGATGATCCACTGGAGAAGGACATGGCAAACAACTCCAGAAACTTTGCCAAGGAAACTCCATGGACAATATTAAAATGGTAAAAGATAGGGTTAGACTAGATGATTTCTAAAGTTCTTTCTAGCTCTAAATCTATGTCTCCTTTAAATTCTCAGTTGTCCTTTCATTCTCTATCCCATACCTCAATTAGGTCTATTAATAATTTAAAAGAAAAAGAAAGAATGGGTGAATAGAGAGGGAGCAAAGGGTGGGAGAGCATTATTTCATTACTTTATTGTCAAAGGCTTGATTATTTCTTGGCTCTGGAAAGGAACTAAAAAGAGCTGTATAAAGGACAGTGGGAACAGGGGACTGTTTGCTTTATGAAGGAAATTTCCTTGGAAGTTTTCTAAAATAAATATCTACTCTAGGCCCATGCTCAGCCACCTAATTGCCTAGAAGCTGGGAGGGAAGCTGTTTCTTTACTTTATAGACATGGATTTGTCAGAGGCTGAGCTGGAACCATTAGTTAAAAGGATCCAAAGATCTAGACATACCCTAGGGGCATAAACTTGGTTGCCTTGGCAGAATATAACTCCCTTTCTAAAAGGCAGTGCCTGAAGGCAGAGACAATCTCCTCCCTCAGGAGGAGGAGTAGAATTTAAAGTAGAGACCACCTTTGGCAAAGTTGAAAGATGGAACAGATTTATGAATAATTCACAATAATTGGGGCCCTGTGCTGTGACCCAATGGTTAAATCCATCTGCAAACACACCATCAGAGGGTAAATATTACAAGTAGGTAATTTAGTCTCCTTTAATTATGTAACAAGTAAGAAGCTGGAAATCTAGTGAAATTTTGCCAATTCACAGTTAATTGAAAAAATTGTCTTCTACCTTGAAGGCAATGTTTGCTACAGGTATAACTATATTGGGGTACAGTTTATCTTACAATATGGAATTATGGCTCTCATACATAGAGATAGAGATTCCCTATCTATTCATATAATGATAATATTCATATGTAATCTCAACACTTGAAGCAGGAAAAAAGAGGACTTTGAATAAAAGATGTCATATCTACTTTTAGTCAACAAGCAGACTGTAAACTCTTAGGGGATAAGGATGAGTTTTTTTATTTTGCAGTTTTCTAATATACGTATGTTAAATTTAATATAAGCCCTTAAATATACACATGTTGTATTGAACCACCATTGGTACTCACCATGAACATTTCTGCAGGGCCCCCTACCCTCCCAAGCTCCCCTCAGGGACCCCGATCACCACAACTAGAAATTCAAAGTATATATCATGGTAGGCAACCTTTAAGAAAGCACCTACATGGTGCAGTAGGTAGATAGTTGAGCCTAGAGTCAGGAAGACCTGAGTTCAAATCTAATCTCAGAAACTTACTAGCTGTGTGATCCCTGGCAAGTCACTTAACCCTATTGATTTCCATTTCCTCATCTGTAAAATGAGCTGGAGAAGGAACTGGCAAACCACTCCAGGATCTCTGCCAAGAAAACCCCAGATGGGGTCAGGTACTGGTAACATCTGAAAAACAAGCCATCCTTTTATTCAATAAATTTCCATTTAAAGATCTTCATAACATAGCTCCTTTCCTCATATCTGCTCCTCTCCTCCAGGTACCCAAAGTCCCAAGGCTGTAACTCACATAAGACAGTGCTGGGCATGTTCCCTGACTGTGCCTGGAATGCTCTCCTTCCACGTCTCCACCTTCTGCCTTTCTATATCAGCTAAAGTCTTGTCTTCTGCAAGAAGACTTTCATGATCCTCCTTAATCTCAGTATGACCAATTGATCCCACATATATCTTGTTCACAGAGAGTTGTTGGTATGTTGTCTCCTTCAATAGACTGTGAGCCCCTTTGGGGGAAGAGTCTGGTTTTAGTCTTTCTTTGTATGCCCATACTTAGTACAGAGCCTGGCACATAGGCAGCACTTAAATGCTTCTTGACTTTCACTGAATATCAAAAAGAGGACTTTATACTTGATCCTAGAGGCAGTAGAGTCACTACATCTTAATACCAAATATCAACATTTAATTTTTTTTGGATTTTCATTTTTATCCCACTTAGTAAAAAGTTTGGAAAGATTTGCTAATAAATGGGAAGCTTTTCCAAGTTTACTTCTTAGTTCTAAATATTAAACTAAGAAACTCTACAGAGAAATGTATGGCCTGAAATAAGCTCAAGTATTCACAGAGACTGATGGTAAATGACTGTCATTAAAAGTCACTTGAGGGGAGGGGGGGAAGGCAGCAAGGTAGCTCAGTGGATTGAGAGCCAGGCCTAGAGACAGGAAGTCCTAGGTTCAAATCTGGCCTCAGACACTTCCTAGCTGTGTGACCCAAGTCACTTAACTCCCATTGCCTAGCCCTTACTGCTCTTCTGCCTTAGAAACAATATATAGTATTGATTCTAAGATGGAAGGTAAGGGTTAAAAAAAAAAAAGTCACTGACATTGCTGCAACTGATAAATAAGCAGAGCTCTCAAAATAAAGCAAAAACCTTTTTTAAAAAGTATCCAGTGGTGCTTCACAGAATAGGAATAGTACTGTCTTTCTGGTTTCTTTAGTTTCTGTTAGTAACTAGAATACTTTCATTATGAAGCAGTCTGATGTGTCAAAATATTGTCCCGGCAACTTGTAAGGGGAAAAATGGAGAAAGAGCCAAAAAGTCCACATCCTTCTCAATGAAATACTTATTTTTATTGAAAAGTGCTCCATTCAGTGCAATTATTTGCATTTGCAAATGGGTCAGATGGAAAATACAAAGCGCTCTGGTAGTTGATTTTATTTTAGACAATTACTCATGGATTGGCTTATTCCAACATGTAATATTTCCCTCCTTAGTCAAAGGAGCACACAAAAAGATAGCCAAATAATAAATGACATTTTGATTTAAGAAGAGTGATCTGATTCAGCACACTCAGACTTGCTTGGACTTAAGAGTTTCTGGGTCTCGTCCTTGGAGAAGGTCAGGATCTTCCCATGGTCGAGGTCCTCGGATGTTCTTCCAGTCATCAAAGGCTGAGTCTTTTATTTTCTGTAGGAAAACAAAAATGAGAATATGCATATGAGTCCAGGAATTCAACAGATCAAAAGCATGGAATAGAAATAAAATCATGACAGGGTCTTTGTCTTTGGTCTCACTTGAATCAAAGTCTTCCATGGATGGATGACTAAATCAATTTCATGATTCCCTAAAACTAAGACTTAGTCTTGTCTTTGGTGGCCAAACCAAAGAGTGGAAGTATTTTATTTAATTCAATTAAGAAGGTTAACCTTTGACAAAAGAGAAAGGAGAGTAATTCGAGTGAGTTACTTTAATATTAGTGTTATTTGGTAAATTAAAATAAAACAAAACAAAAAACTAAGCTTAAACCATGTATCTTTATTTTAGTTTGCTATTGGATTCTTTTCTTTTACTATAAATTTAAGTGGAAATTGCTTGGGTCATGGAGAATTCCAATTAGCTAGGGAAACTTGGGTCCTTTGAACCTTTCCTTTGAGCAGGAATGGTTGTATAGCTAACACACAGAATATAGAGTTTTTCTTCCACAATGACTTTCAAAGATAAATTTCTCATATATTTTAGAAGTCAATGTCACCTTAAGGAACAAAAGCAGCTACCAGGTGGCTTTCTATAAACAACAGTGGGTCAATTAATAGATCAAGTCAGGGATGCTTGTTCTATGTGGAAAGATAAGACAGAGTCCCAGCAGGTTAACAAAAATTTATCATTTTTTACATCTGGGCCTAATCCATATTAGAGTTTGAATCCTCCTATCTTTTGCTTTATTCTAAGTGGCTGACCAGCACAGGGTGGAAGTGAGGGGTGGAAAAAAGAACTATAAGGTTTCATCCCTTCTTCTTTCTTCCTTCTGAACCAAGCATGATTGATCATCTATCTTTCCACATCTTGCCTCTTTTTAAGTCTCCTTAGAGGATGAAGTAAGAGAAAGAAAAAAATGGAGGAGAATGAGGATGAGGCTTTTTGACAGTGGGTACAAGTGGGTCCACTGAGAAGTAGAAGAGAATTAATGTTACCAGAAATTTGGATTTTAGTCATAGCTCTGCAACCTCGAGTAAGTTAGAAAACACACAGGAGATAGTACACTGGTCTTGCCTGTGTGACCTTTGGCAAGTCACTTAACTTTGGTCTGCCTCAATTTCCTCTTCTGTAAAATGGGGATAATAATAGTACCTACTACCTAGATTGTTTTGAGGATAAAATGAAATATCTGTAATGCATTTTTCAAACCTCAAAGCTATTATACAAATATATACCATATGTTATATGTAAAAATATATATGTGCTAGCTATTATTAAATTAGTGAGGTCATCTTGTCTGTTTCCTTACCCCTCTACAACATGCCTGAGAGTTGGTAATCAGCTTGTGCTAGATCACTTCTGATACCGGAGAACTTACTACCTCATTCCATTCTCAGACACTCATCTTGAACTAAAATCTACCTCCCTATAACTTGTCAAGTTATGTTTTATGAAGATACCCTTTCAAGATAATAGCATTCCAAATATTTTAAGACAACCATCAACCATAATGACCAAGCCTTCTCTCTACAGTGAATATCACCAGTTCTTTCAACACTTTCTCTTAAGATATTTCTATAGTCCTCTTAACTTCTTTGGGTTTTAGTTTCCCCATTTGGGCTGGGATTATCCTCAATTGTTTTTATATCACTTTCATTTCCAAATATGTTCTTTTCCCTCTGCTTTACCCAAAGAGAAATCCCTTGTAACAAATGATGGACAAATAATTTCTAAGGCCTTTCTCAGCTTGAAGATTATAGAATTTTTTTTCTCTAGTGCCTGGTCACTTGCCAGATGCTTGTTCTGGAGCTGGTGTTGTAGTTGCCCATCAGCACATAATAAGGTTCCTGAAGATGATGAAACAGCAAGTAACACTGTTCTCCAGGATTATATGGCTTGTACAGGGTCATCGTGAAGATCAAATGCAACAAGGTGTGCAAAGAGAAAGCCATAAAGCATTATTTCACTAATGATAATAATTCCATCACTGCTTTGTCTTGCCTGACTGGGAACTGGATCTGTTGTTACACATGGTGGATAACTACAATACCACTGATTCACACTGACAGTTCAAGGGGAAATTATTTCAAGCATAGTTATTGAATCCTTACATAGAGAGAAATTTAGTGTTCTTGTATCTGAAGAACAAGGGAAAGTGGTTGCCTGGTGATCTGAAGAAATAGGAACTGCTACAACTCTTTGGTGAGATCAGTTGTAAGAATGAGAGAAAAGTTCAGTAAGAGATCCCTCCCCCCAAAAATAACCAACCCATGAACAAATACCTACAAGTATTATTTACAGTTTAACATAATTTATTTTCACTTCTACCTAATGGTAGCTGCTACATAACAACATAATTACCACTGTATGCTGAACATCATAAATAAAAAGTCAGAAAAACATTAAAATGTATTTATTTATACATTTATTTCTTTTGAGCGGGTTATTTAATTGGGCAAAAAAGGATCAATTAGTATCCAGATAAGTTGCATATATTAGACCTTTTTCCCTATAACATGACATTCTCTAATGAGCATGCTTGAACTCTGTTTAAGACTTGTATCCCTCCCACCCGAAGCTGTTACTAATACAGAAATTAAATCCTTACTTCCACCAAAGAGAACTACAAGCATGAGCTACATTTGATTTTCAAAATAACTACCTCAAATGTATCAGATATGGGGGGAAATGGAAGAGACAACAGCAAAAAGGGAAAGCTAAATAGCACAGTGAATAGAGCAATAGGCCTGGAGTTGGGAGGACCTGGGTTCAAATCTCAGACACTTCCTAACTGTGTGACTGAGCAAGTTGCTTTATCCCATTTGTCTAGCCTTTGCCCTTCTGTCATAGAGTTGGTACTAAGACATGTTATAAACAAAAAGGGAGTCCTAAGGAGATATAGATATACAGTGATGTGAATGTATCTATATTCTCCCTAGCTGCAGATGATGGAGGAACACCAACCCCGATCACCCTTGATAGTTGTTATAATTTCCCCTTTCTCTAACAGTTGCCCAAGGAGGATCCCAAGAGGTTAGATGGTTGTGCAACCTTCCCAGGTCCAACCTGGGGTTGGATAAATTAATATAGGGCTTTTGGTTTGCCTTGGATTATGTTTGGTATCTGACTGCGTTGACTCCCTCCCCAAGGGTCATGATAAAAGACCACTCAGGAAAGTATTTGTTAAACTCTCTTTATCTAAATCAGGGAAAGGGTTAAACAGGATAAGGATTGGGGATTGGAGACTCTATCAATCTAATATCTATAACTAGTTGACAATCAGGACTGGAGGCTATTGATCTAGTAGAAGCTAGAGCTTTATCCTCCACTACACCTCTGGCCCAGCCTGGCCACAGCCAAGCCAGAGAATAGGGACTGCTATTGATGCAGCTATGTTGGAGATCTTATTCTCTCAGCTTTCTCACTACCAGCGTTTGGTGATGCACTAGCTCTCACAGTCTACAGGAAATATTCAGATTCTTCCTACCCTCTTCTTCATAGACCTCCCTGCCTCCCTTTACCACCCAGAGACCTAGAGACCTCAAGAGACCTAGAAAGATCTGACCTCCTCCAAGTGGTTGTCAGGGGTATTTATACTGTCAGGCCAACCGACGTTTGCCCCTGGCTCACAACACCCAGGAACATTCCATGTCTTCCAACTGCCTTCCCTGTCATTCAAGGTGGTATCCATCATTTCCCAGGTTATGAATATAACAGACAGAAAGTAAGGGGGTAGGGGGAGAAAGAGAGAGAGAGAAAAATTACAAAAGATATGAACTATTTTTCCTGATATCATCAATAAAATTGGCCTCTAGAAACTAAGTAAATCTGGCTACCCTCGGAGGCATGGTGGGGAAAAGTACAGCATTAATAGTCAGGTTCTGCCATTAATTAACTTAATGCCTTGGGCACAACTTCTCTTGCCTTTAGTTTCCTCAGGTGTAAAAGCAAGGGGTTTGGATAAGAAGAACTCTATTGTCCCTTTCAAATCAATGTTTCTAAAAGTTATGATTCCTTAAGTTATCTTACTAAACAAAAGGGTCGAAATGTTAGTCATTACTATCTTCAGCATTTTGAAAACAAAGAGTGAAAGTATTTTGAAAATCCTGAGAAAAAAAGCATATGTACTGAGCTTCCAAATAAAACACGAGACTCAATGAGTTATTTCATATTTGTGCATTTGTCATTTAGGAAAGGAAGACTGAATTAATAGTAACTAATTAATAGTATGAATATTCCATGCTACTTGCAAACCTGGAAAGCACTGAGATGGTTACTCATAATTCTTTCTGAAATGCATTTTTGTTGATCTTTTGTTTTTACCTCACCTAGATTTCCTAAAGAAACCTTCCTTTCACCCCTCCTACAGTCATTGTAATAAAGAATTTTTTGAAGAGACAAAAAATTTGAAGGGGCAAATATCAAAAAAAGTCCAATGTTATATCCAGTGTTTCACACCTCAACAAAGAAGAGTGAAATATCTTCTATCTCTTCTTTAGGAACAAAGTTGAGTATGGTGATTTAATAGCACCCAGTTTCAAATGCTTTGTTGTTCTTTCTATTTATATTATTGAGGTTGTTTTGAATATTATTTTCCTGGTTCATATAATTCTTCTCATGTTTACCAGTATTTATCACATTCAAAATTTCTTTCTTTTTTTCTTTTTTTTAAAAACCCTTACCTTCCGTCTTGGAGTCAATACTGTGTACTGGTGGTAAGGGTAGGCAATGGGGGTCAAGTGACTTGCCCAGGGTCACACAGCTGGAAAGTGTCTGAGGCCAGATTTGAACCTAGGACCTCCTGTCTCTAGGCCTGGCTCTCAATCCACTGAGCTACCCAGCTGCCCCCACATTCAAAATTTCTTAGCACACAATAATTTTATATTACATTCATGTATCACAATTTATTTATCCATTCCATAACTGCTGGGCATTGCCTTTGTTTCTAGTTATTTGCTACCACAAGAATTGCTAAACTATTTTAGTACATATGAGAATTTTCTTTTGTCCACTGACTTCCTTAGGCTTCTGAAGAGCATTAAATGCCAACCAGAAGACTCTATATTTTATCCTCTGGGAATCTGCCTAGCAGTGAAATCTCTGGGTCCTTCTTTCACATGATTCCAAACTGCTTTCTAGAATGGTCATTAAATTCCCAGTTCTACCCACAATGTATCAGTATGCCTATCTTTCTGCATCCCCTCCAACACCATTCATTACATCTTTCCACATCTTTGCCAATTTAAAGAACATTGTGGAGAAATATGGATTAGATGATAATATAATCAGATGGATTCAGAACTGGCTGGATGGCTACAAATCAAAGAATAATTATTAATGGTCCAGTAACAACATGGCCAAGGGTCTCCAGTAAAATATCCAAGGTAGTTATACTTAACCCTATGATATTTAACATTTTTATCAATGATATGTATAAAATCATACCTAAGAGGTATGGCTAACACAATAAATGAGCATAAAATGGTAAAGGCATGGGTAGAGAACAGTTATTCTGAAAAGGACCTGGCGGTTTAAGTGGACTGCAGATCCAATATGAATCAGC
The DNA here is from genome assembly GCF_016433145.1 of Gracilinanus agilis. NCBI lineage: Eukaryota > Metazoa > Chordata > Mammalia > Didelphimorphia > Didelphidae > Gracilinanus > Gracilinanus agilis. The sequence continues at coordinate 474,599,725 of NC_058131.1, read as the reverse complement.
AATGTGATATGATGGTCAGAAAAAAAAAAACTAATGCAATTTTGGGCTGCATTTGGAAGGAAGAATACTATGTTCAGTTCTAGGCACTATAGTTTACATTGATAATCTGGAAACCATCCAAAGGAGGACAAACAGAATAGTAAACAATAGTACATAAGAATTGGTTAAAAGATCAGGGCATCTTCTATCTGGAGAAAAGAAAACTCAGAGAGGACCTGAGGCCTATGTTCAAGGATTTAAAGGGATGCCATTTGCAGGAGAGATTAAGACTTCTTCTGTTTGTTCTTACGGTAGAAAGAGGAGCAGGGAATGGAATTTACAATGTGAGCAATTTAGGTTTGAAGTCAGGAAAAATTTCCTCACAATTAGATCTATCCAAAAGTATAATGTCTATTTACTTTTTTTTAATTACTTCTCTTTGAAGGAGAAGCTGGATAATCACTCTTCAGTTATGTTATGGTAGGCATTCCTTTGTGTATATAGGTTAGCTTAAATGGCTGCTGTGATATCTCTCACCTCTTAGATTCTTTGATTCTCTGATTTTGATTAAGTTGATCTTTTATTTCCACCAGAAAATATATGAAATAACAATAAAAGGAAAATAATAAAGAAAATTTAGCCACCATCAACACCAGCCAGGAACAGAAAGATACACCTGACTCAAAAAAGACAACCATGAAAAAGCTTAGCACTTAACAAAATGAAGCTATTGCTCCTCATGTCTTGGTCTTCTCTCTTTAAAGAAGAAAAAGAAGCATCTCTTTATAGTAGTTGGCCAGAAAAATCACTAGCATTCCTAAAAACTACTTTCAAAGTACAGTAATTAAGGTTAAAACACATCATCTTAACAGTAACAAATAGATATTTTGGCAATAATGACCACATTTTTGGTACCTCAAGTTGCCTGGAACATAATACCTTAAACTTGTTTCTTCCAAGGGGTCCAAAGTATTTTAGAATACATTATGTTAAGGAAGAGATCATTTCTTTCACTCAGATACAGAAACTATAAAGTGTTGAAAGGTTAAGTAATTGGTATAACTGACTATAAATATACTAGATTAAATTCTTGCAGATTAAATAAACTTTATATCTTCTCCAGTGCCTAGTACAATATTCTTCCCACAGCTGATATTCAATAATATTTCTTGTATTATATAGTAAATGATCTAGTTCAAATTTTTTAATCTATATATTTACATAAATACCAAGTTTCATTTTTTTCATTTGTGTTGGTTCTGTGACTTTGATGACTACTCTTTGCTTTTTTCCCCCTTTCTATAGAATCTAGGAAAATGCTCTGCATGGAATATCCACTCAAATGATGCTGTAACAAAGGTTACCAGAGAGAATAGTCTAAAAATTCTTCCTTTATCATAATAAAAAATTAATAATTATCATATTCTTGATTTTTAAAGGACTTTAATGTATAAAAGATATACTTGAGAACTTTTTATTTGAATAAAAGATCAACATTGACCACTTGAGTTATTTGAGCTTTCTCAAATTTTTTCACTGTGCCTTTCTCCAACACTAGAGGCAGGGAAAGGATGGAGTCAATAATAGGCTCCAGTCACACAGGCATTGAAGAGTAATTCAGGGCTGATGCTAGCATGAAAGGAACCATACAAAAGCCCCCTTTGTGCTGGTAGGCTTAGAATCATTTCCCAAATTACCCCAAGAAATGAAAAACTCTCTTGCAACACATACAAGCAAATGAGTAGAGCAAATATTGTACCTATTTTCCTTCCTTTTCCTTCTCCTAATTTGGTTAGGTTAATACTGAAGAGTTCTTAGTTGGAATTTTTTGTGAAAGTAAATACAGATGACTAGTTAGGATAAGGATAAGCACAGGCCACTATAGTGCTTTCTGCTTTATTCTCCCTCAAACACTATTACCTAATGGGCAGATAGGAAAAATGGGTACAAATTGTTGTTGTCTAAAAGGAGGGGTTCTTAAATTGGGATCCATTAACTTGTTTGTAAAAATATTTTGATAACTGTATTTCAGTTTCACAGTAATCCTTTTTATTTTGTTTCATGAATTTAAAAGCATCATTTTGAGAAAGGATCCGTGGGTTTCCCAAGACTGCTGCCAAAGGGTTATATAATACAAAAAAAAAGGTAAAAAATGGTTCCTTAATATTATTTTAAGGGAGTCTTCTTTCCTACTCATTACTGACCAAGAGTAGGAAAGATCAAGAGGTAGAGACAATAACCAGGGAACAGCAAAAGTGATAGGAATGGATAAGTGCTACAAGAAACTGGGAGAAAAGAGAAAAATTAGTAGCAAGATGAAACTGAGGGCCTCATCATCCCTTTGCTGGCATGGAAAAAATCCTTGCTCTGCTTTTGTTACAAATTATCATAATTTGAGTACAACAAACTGTCATATCCATGGACCATCATGTAAGGCTCATTCCCAGGTTGGCTTTAAAAGGCAGCCATGTTTTTATCCAGAGCAACTCTTGAATTAATCAATAAGCACTCGTTAAGACACTTATTATGTGCTAGGCACTTGCTAACTGTTAGGGATACAAATCCCAAGGATAAAACAAATTCTATTTTCTAACAGGGGCTCACATTTCTAAGTGCATGACAATTAAATCACCCTATCTTTGTTGACACCCATAGTGTTCTCCTAATGATGTTGTATAGTTGTAAATCTTAAAATAGCTTAACCAATAAAGAACAAAGTTGTGTGTGACACAAAAGGAAAATGGAGGCAGTATGATGGATACAAGTAGGATGCAATATATCTCTAATGATGATCTCCATCCAAGAAATGGAATAAGGAATGATATTAAGGAAATGTGTATGATCAGAAGAGAGAAGGGTCATTCAGATAGTCAGAGGAAGAGATAAAAGAGGAACGGCTAATGTGTTTCACTGGTACTTTTGTTATGTTAAAAAAAAAAAAAAACAAACCTAGAAGGTCCCTGACATGGTGGGCAAATTCTCTGTGGAAGTTATAAAAGAGAATTTCAACAAGAATCATATGGAATCAAATATAGGATGGCTGTGATCTGTACCAATGGAGGATATAGCAATATTAACAAAATAGTATGCATACTGAAATAAATCAGAAAACCTGGGCTCAAATTCTTTTACAGTTTTATTATCTGTGTAAATTGGGCAAAGGATTTAAGTCTTTCTGGGCCTCAGTTTTCTCTACTGTTAAATGAGAGGAGTTTGATTCTTGGATAACTTTCTATTTCTAAATCTATGAGCCTAAGAATGATCAGAGATGCAAAAGAGATAATGAAGTGAGTTATTTTCCTACCAAAGGCATTTCTTTTTTGCCCTTTCGTGTTCTTCTTATATATCTGAGTTGGCAAGGACTTGAAATATTGATGGGAAGGAAAATGCAAAGTATAAGACAGAAGATTTTCATTTGAAGATAGGAGCACCTGTCTGGAAATGCTGTCAGAAGGAATATGCTTCATGTGGCTTTACAGAGTCAGAGCAAGGAGGGACTTTCGTTGTTTTGGAGCTTGGTTTACAAGAGTAACTTCTGAAGTATAACATTCATTCATTCAACAAATATTTATGAAGTGGCTTTTATGTGTGGCATACAAAAAGAGGCCCAGTTTTTCCCTGCCTGAATAACTTTTGCTGGTTGATTTAGAGAAGAGCTCTAGGAATGCTTAAATCCACTGAGGCATAATTAATAGGCACTTAATAAATTCTTGTGGAATAAATGAATTAATGAAGAATAATGTACTACAAAGTGTATATGGTAAAAAAAAAATAATGTAGTAGATATGGCCAAAAATTAAGATTCTCAAAGGTTAAGGATTCAAAGTCCTAGGTGCTGGTCAGACATTTTTTCAGTTGTGTCCAATTCTTCATGACCCCATTTGGGATTTTCTTGCCAAAGATACTGGAGTGATTGCCATTTCCTTCTCCAACTCATTGTACAGATGAGGAAACTGAGGCAAATAGGGTTAAGTGACTTGTCCAGGTTCACACAGCTAGTAAGTGTCTGAGGCAATATTTGAACTCAGGAAAATGAGTATTCCTGACTCCAGGCCCAGCACTCTATCTACTAAGCCACCCAGCTGCCACTAGATGTGGTGATTATTTAAAGGAATGGAGCAATAATATAAGAGCCACTGAAAAAGGGCTAGTAGTCTATACTGGCCTCTCTACTTTCATTACACTCGTATTTGCTTTTAGGTTAGGCAGATTTAGCTCTGTGTCCTTCTGTTTCTTTGTCAAGGCTAGTCTGATCATCAAAATTTGTGGTCCCACAAGAAAGGCACTAAGAATGCATACAATGTATTTTGTAGTCTAAATGAGTCAGGGACTGACTACTCAGCTTAAGAACTGTATAAACTTCTGTAATGAATAAAGTGAGGTCAGTTGGGCCTTGAGCCAGTAACCAGGCTAGCAGGAGGATAGTGCTGGTTGTTAGGATGGAGTGAGCAACCTCAGTTGGGCCTGAAGCTTGTTTATGAAAGTACAAGGATCCAAACCCTGAGAACTGAGTGCCCAGTGAAACCTCACTGCTAGTCACAAGGCTCCTTTAAGATATCAGGCACTCGGCCCCACCCTGGTGAGGAAACTGCCTCTTATTGGCTAATGGCAGCCTGGCAGGAAGTGGATGTAGCACTTCCTGCCCCTCTGCTATGGAGCTTGTTCCAGCCAAACTGCTCAGAATCCCTAGCCTGCTGCCTGTTTCCTAGCCTGTGATGGTAGGGAAATAACCACAGGATTCACTGGTTAAGGAAGGCTATGGGATTTATTGGTAACTGAGAAGGAACAAGGCAATGGTAACAGGGCTTGGTAACACTAATCTTTTGCTATGGATTCACTGGCTGAAGCTGGTAGAAGGTCCTTGGAAGGTCTTGGCTGACTAAGGGCTGGCAACCCTCAGCCAGAACAAAGCAGTCTCTGGTTAGGAAAGTGGGTAGATCTATTGGCTAACCTTGTAAATGATGATAATAGATAATATTGATTTGCCCTTGAAGATAGGTCCTAAAACCCTACTCTATCCTAAGGCCTAATTTCCCACATTCCACCTCCCTTTCACCCGGGGGCCCAGGGGAGGGGTTAGGGGTAAATGAGTGCTGGGGTGAAGCCAAGGGAAAACAGAACCCAGCCTAGGGATTCCGGGGCCTTTTATACTCTCAGCTCAACTGCCAGTTGGTATTTGCCACATGGCGCATGCCACCTTCAACATTCCATCCAGGGCAACTGACAGGTTTGCCCTAAGCCAAACTTGGCAATGCTAAAACTTATATTACAATATGCCCATTTGTCTTTTGGAAATTTGCAACTTGCAACATTTCTACTTCATACTTCTTATTGTAGTGGAAAAAGCAGTGGACACAGAATCAGTTACTTTGCATTTGTTAAGTACCTCCTAAGTAGTAGGCACTGTGCTAAGTGCTGGGGATACAAAGAAAGCCAAAAGATAGGCACTGCTCTTAAGAAGTTTACAGTCTAATGGGCAAAGCGACATGCAAACAAAAGATAGAAATAAGATAGAAAAATAAGAAATAATCAAGAGAGGGAAGGCCCTAGAATATTTTTTAAACTTTTTAAAATTACATGTAGAAACAAATTTTGACAATTGTTTTCTGACAGTTTGCAATTCATATTCTTTCTCTCTCTTCTCCCCACTTCTCAACTGGTGATAAATAGTCTAATGTAGGTTACACCAGTGCTTTTATACAATACATATTTCCATATTCCCCATACCAAGACAAAAGATATCTATCACACAGATGATAAAAATTCATGAAAGAAATAAATGAAAAGATGGTATGCTTTGATCAGTAATCAGATTCCAGCAGTCCCTTCTTTAGCGGTGGATAGCATTTTGTTATTCTGAGTCTGTTATTGTATACACTGTTCTTATCAGTTCATATAAGTCTTTCCAGATTTTCTGGAACATCATTTCTTATAGTATTCCATTACATATACCACAATTTGTTCAGCCATTCTCCAATTGATGGACATTCTCAGCTTCCAATCCTTTACCACTGCACAAAGGGTTGCTAAAAACTCTGAGATACAGACCAGATACAGTAGTAATGGTACTGGTATGCAACAGTTTTATAGCCCTTTGCATGTGGTTCCAGATTGCTCTCCAGAATGCTTATATCAGTTCGCAGTTCCACTAGCAGTGTATTAGTGTCCCATTTTCCCCACATCTCTAACATCTATCATTTTCCTTTTTGGCAATGTTAGCCAATCTGATAGGTGTTTAGGTGGCATCTCAGAGTTGTTTTGATTTTCATTCTCTAATCAATAATCATTTGGAGCATTTTTTCATATGACTAGAGATCTAATTTCTTCATCTGAGAACTACCAATTCATATCCAGTGACTATCAATTGGAAAATACTTTGTATTCTTATAAATTTGGCTCAGTTCTCTATATATTTGAAAGTTGAGACCTTTGTTAGACACACTTGTTATAAAATCCCCCCCCCCATTTGTTGTTTCCCTTCTAATCTTGGTTGCATTGGTTTTATTTGTACAACCCCTTTTTAATCTAATGTAATCAAAATTATCCCTTTCATTTTTCAATATGTTTTGAAAGACCCTAGAATTAAGAGGGCCAGGGAAAGGTGTCCTGTAGAAGCTAGGATTTTTATATGAAGAAAGCTAGGGTAGTCAGGAGGCAGAAAAAAGGAAGAAGAGCATTCCAAATGTAAAAGACAGCCAGGCCAGTGAAAAAGCTTAGTTGAGAAATGGAGTATCCTGTTCAGAGAACAGAAAGAAGGTCAGTGTCACTGAATCAAAAAGTATGGGGAGGTGGGGAGGTTAGGTGTTTAAAAAAAAAAAAAAGCCTGGAAAGGTGGGAGGGAGGATAGGTTATAAAGGTCTTTGAACACCAAAGAGAGGATTTTATATTTGATCCTATAGGTCATTGGGAGCTACTGGAGTTTATTGAGCAGGAGGGAACAGAAGTACTGTATCCTAGTCCCTGCCCTAACCAGTTATATAAGGGGGCTGTTTGAGATGAACTCCAAGATTCTTTTCCCTCCTATGATTCTACTTCTGTAGTCCACAAATTCCATTCCTTTGAATACCCTCCCTAAAGAAAGAGCAGGGGTAAAAAGAGAAGGTCAAACACAAAGCAGGCAAAGCAGGTAAAATCTGCTGTAACTATCAATAGCATTTGTGAATACAAAGGGCAAAAAGTTGGGGAGAAAGAAAAAGGGAAGGAGATGGCTAAAACTAACAGCTAAAATGAGATTTTTCTGGGCATTTTATTTATTTCCACTATTCCCTACCTCAATTATCTATAGCATGAATAACTGAGAACTGAAAAGATGCCTAAACTATATGTAACAGTCTCTTTGTTTTATATATTTTGACAGGAATCATGATCTCTAGGCTTAAATACAAGAGATTCTCCTGATTTCAGCATGACTGAAAACTCTAGATTTGAACTAAGAAAGAATTGTAATAAATTGTACTTACTTTAAGGAACATGGAAGAGTCTAAGCTTGGGACCAGAACAACCTGAGCTCCAGATTCTACCCGACAATAAACTCCCTGTTTTTAAAATTAAAATCACTTCACTTCCGTTTTCCCACTATGTGAATTTTGCTACTACAATTTGCTCAAAGGTTTTTCAAAAGTATAGTACTTCAGTACTAGAAGAAGAAACAGAAAACAATGTAGTATAGCAGACTGGGTTCTGGCCTTGGATTCCAGAAGATATGGGTTCAAATGTCACCTCAGACACAGTGCGTGGCCCAGGATAAGCGGCCTCTCTTTTCTGTTCCTTAGTTACCTCATCTATAAAATGAGGAAGTGAGATTCAGTGGCCTCAACTGTCCCTCAGAAATAAAGCTATGATCTCATGATCTACTTCAATTCCTTCATCATTTTAGAGATGAGGGAAGTGAAGCTTAGAGATGAAAGGACTTTAAGGTCATGATGTCCTAGTTTTTTTAATGTGAAATATAATTTTTTCCCATTAGGACTGTGATTTAGGGAGCTCCCAGTGAGGAATTCCCTCTACTAATGCAGACTGGCCCCTTCTCTGCAATATATAAATGTTTTTGGAATGTTATAAAATTTAAAGGTCTTATACAGAGTCATTAATCATGACATGCCAAAGGCAAGATCTGAATTCATGTCTTTCCGACTCTAACAGAGTTCTCTATCCACTATATTGTGCTGCCTCTCATGAAGATCTACTTTATATATTTTATATTAAACTACCACCAAGGTTATAAAATTTTAATCAAATCCTTTACCCACTCATCCTAATTTCTATATCCATAAAACAAGCTGCCAGCAGTGTGGCAGAGCTGGTCTTGAGAAGACCAAAGAAAAAATTAAATAAAATAATAATACTGGAAGCCAAGAGGAGGAGGGGGAACAAGACTTGATTTCCTAATATAGTGCCTTGCACATAGCAAATATTCAATATTTCCCCAATGAATATAATGTACATGCAAAAATAATTTATTTGAATTCAATGTCAATATAAAGCTGGAAGAGGCATTTTGTGGAGTCAGAAAAATCTTCCAATTTGTGCTCCAGGTTTACTTTTCAGTTTCTCTGTGTTTTCAATTCAAAGGTTTCCAACAATGAAGCTTCCTCGCCTTCTTGGTAGAGTCCAAAAATAAGGTGTCTTATTGCTAGGAAAATATTTACAGAACTTGGGCCCAAGTTTTCCATTCTCTGGAGTGTCATCAACACTATAAACCCAAAATAATCTTGGCTTGAAAGAGATGTCATAATTAACCAGCCCACAAAAGACAAATCTTTCATTTTACCTAGCATTATTGTCTCTGGATGCATAGTTTCTGTTTATGTGTGTATATTTATGACAGCTGGTCTTCTGAGTTTGTCTCAGAAGGCATTCATTCACACAGCTTTCCATTGGAGACAGTGTAGAAATATACCCATCCACATACACACCCCTCCAAAAAAAGGGAATTCAACCCTTTGTTGGTTTTTAAGCTCTGAGAGGTAATAGCTCATTCTTAAGACACCAACCTGACAAAATAAGGGGAGAAATAAGACCAAAGTGTCTCCCAACAGCTATAAGGTCAGTCCTTTTGCAGCTAAAAATGCATGCCCATCTTAGTATGTGCCCTTGGATACTTTCCTTTATTTCTCTATACTTTGGTTATCAGTTTGTCAAGTGAAAATAAGATATATGATTCACCTTTATTATGTAGAAATGACCTATGTTAAAGATGTTAAAACACAGAAAGCAAAAAGTACTCTTAATTCATTCTTTTTTTTAAACCCTTAACTTCTGTGTATTGGCTCCTAGGTGGAAGACTGGTAAGGGTGGGCAATGGGGGTCAAGTGACTTGCTCAGGGTCACACAGCTGGAAGTGTCTGAGGCCGGATTTGAACCTAGGACCTCCCATCTCTAGGCCTGACTCTCAATCCATTGAGCTACCCAGCTGCCCCTCTTAATTCATTCATTTTTTTTTTTAACCCTTGTACTTTGGTGTATTGTCTCATAGGTGGAAGATTGGTAAGGGTGGGCAATGGGGGTCAAGTGACTTGCCCAGGGTCACATAGCTGGGAAGTGTCTGAGGCCAGATTTGAACCTAGGACCTCCTGTCTCTAGGCCTGACTCTCACTCCACTGAGCTACCCAGCTGCCCCCTCTTAATTCATTCTTGATGGCACACACAAGAGCCCAATATTAGCTTCTTTAAAGTGATATTTTGGTCCCTGGTGGTAGCTTTTTTCCGGGTCGTTTCCTTATAGCTGCTTTCATAAAGTATTTCTGCACATCCAGCTGGACTTACAGTCCAATCTGAAGTCCAAACCATACAATTTTTGCCCATCAGAGTAACTAAGCTTGGCAGTGCTCAACTCCACAGTGGCTCCAGTTCTTTCTGCAATGAAATGTTTTGTGAACTAAATCAATTTTCACCTTTTAGTCTGTGCTTTGAGAAAACTTAAAGTATAATAGAGCATGCTGTATCTTTATAACAGAATGCCATCTTTTTCACTCCATGCTAGGCTGTTGGTAAAACTTGTTCCTTTGAGATGGGAGAAGAGCTACTATTATTGTTACCCTTACCAACAAATGGGATTCTATTAAGCACCAAGAACTATGAACACCAGGTTCTAGACCAAAAAATAAACAGGATTCTCTTCTTTATTTAGCTTTTAATTCTGCCTAGTGTTCTGAAAGTAAGGCTGACATATTCTGATAAGTTAACTAATCTCCAGTGAGAATGATGCTTGCCAGAAAATCTAGCTAGACCTTTAGTTAAATATGAAATTATCTTTGGCTATCTGTGACATGCTAAACCACTATGACTCGTTTAGGGCTAAAAGAAGCACAGAATCTTAGGGTGGTAAGGAATCTGAGAGTTCCATCGATACCTCACAGGGTAATATTGTTAAGATGAGATTAACATATATGGTTTTGGGGGGCAGCTGGGTAGCTCAGTGGATTGAGAGTCAGGCCTAGAGACGGGAGGTCCTGGGTTCAAATCTGGGACCTCAGATACTTCCCAGCTGTGTTGCCCTGGGCAAGTCACTTGACCCCCATTGCCTACCCTTACCACTCTTCTGCCCAGGAGCCAATACACAGAAGTTAAGGGCTTAAAAATTTTTTTAAATAAATAAATAAAACATATGGTTTTTAAAAATGTGACGCCCTATACAAATATATACAAATATTATTACTATTCCCAGGTGACTTATAATTTATTTTGTTTTTTATTTTTTGGTTCAAGTTATATTCAAGATCATGTTCAAAACACCTCCAGACCCAAGGAAGTTTGATCTTCCTCTTCTTCCTTCTGGTCAACCTGAAAGTAATCTAATTCATAACTCTCTTTGCTATTATTAGCCACCATCCAGCACCAATCACAAAGATGGTTGTTGTTGGAGGGTTTTTTAAAACCCTTACCTTCTGTCCTAAAATCAATACAAAGTATTAGTTCCAAAGCAGAAGAGTGGTAAAAGGGCTGGGCAACTGGGGTTAAGTGACTTGCTCAGATCACACAGTTATGACATATCTGAGAGCAGGTTTGAGCCCAGGCCTTCCCGTTTTTAGGCCTGACTCACTATACACCAAAGTCACTTAGCTACCCCAGATTGTTCTTCTTTAAGTATTTTTTTCTCAGGTACTTCACATACTTTTTAGAAAATAGCACCTCTGATATCAAAGTTATCTTAGTCTTGCTTCTCTCAACAGTTATGACGCCACCACCAAGGCTATGAGCCTTTCTGTTCACTTTGATTTATTCTTGTAAAAATTATTTTAAATTAGCTGCATTTAAAATCTCATCTTCTATATGTTAGGTATAATCCAGGATAAATTTGAAGATATGTTTCTCTCTCCCCCTCTCTCTCTCCCCCTCTCTCTCTCTTTTTTGCTGTCCTTCATCATAGATTTCTTTTTTGATTGCCACAGCAATCAAAGAGCCAGAAAGGGGCCCAAACTGACATTTATATATAGCACTTCAAGGTTTAGAAATAGTTTTATATGTGTAAAAATCTCATTAAATCCTTATAACAACTCCAAGAACTAGGTACTACTAAACTCATTTCACAAAAGAAGAAACTGAAGGTCAGAGAAAGCTATATAGCTAGAAAATCCAGGAGTAGAAACTGGAACATCTTGATTTTAAGTCTAGCATTCTCTCTGCCATATAACTCTGCAAATAATAATACCTAATCCAATCCCTGATGCATGAAGATGTAGTGGTCTACTTCCTTCCTAATTCAGTATTGCTGAGCCATTGTGATATAAGACAAGTAAAAAAAAAAAGGAAAATGTTTCTTTCTGTTAACAGTTAATCCTCTGGCTGATATATAAAAGGTAAAAAAAAATAGATAAAAGGCCCACTTGTATTTTGGTACTAAGTTACAGTTGTTACTTAGAGATCTCTAAATCAACGAAATTTTGATAATGGCTGAAGTTCAAATAGTCTAAGCTCTCCAAGAGGTTTTGCCCTGATTAGTTTTCAAAGAAAAACATCCAAGCATATTCCTCCTCTCTACCCTGGCTCACCTCCTGCCTTCAATCCTATTACTACCTGATAGCAGTGGGGAGGATGACGGGTACTTTCCTTTTTTTACTTTTGAGGGGAGAATTGAGAAGCTGACATATCTTGCTTTGATGATTCTAGAGGAGAGTGACTCTTGGAATAAAATTGAAAAGGGGGCAGCCAAACACACACACACACACACACACACACACACACACACACACACACACACACACAAATTTGTTAAAATGGCACTAGAAAGGAGGAGTAAGAAAAAAAAACTTTGTTGTTATTCTGTCATTTCAGTAATGAACAATTCTTCATGACTCCTTTGGGGGTTTCCTTGACAGAGATACTTCAGAGATTTACTATTTACATCCCTAGTCTATTTTCCAGATAAAGAAAAGGAGGCAAACCAGGTTAAATGATATGTCAAGGGTCATACATATGAGGCCAGATTTGAACCCAGGAAGCTGAATGTTTCTGACTCTAGCCCTGGCACTCTATCCACTGTACCACCTAGTTGCCCCCAAGGAAAAAAAACGGAGTATGGTATATTGCAGGGGTTGGCAACGTATGGCTCTTTCCGCAGGAGCCATAAAGTCAATTTTTTTTCAGGCACTGTTACAGGAGCGCGCACTGTGAGCACTGTACGGCTCTCACGAAATTACATTTTAAAAAATGTGGCGTTTATGGCTCTCATGGCCAAAAAGGTTGCCAACCCCTGGTATTTTATAAGAAGCATATGCCTGGATTTGGAACTATGCTCAAAGGGCTTTAAAAAAACTGCTTTTTTATCCAGCCATACCACTGTTGGGTTTATACCCCAAAGAGATCATAAGGAAAAAAACTCATACAAAAATATTTATAGCCACATTCTTTGTGATGGCAAAAAATTGGAAAACAAGGGGGATACCCTTCGAATGGAGAATGGCTGAACAAATTGTGGTATCTGTTGATGATGGAATACTATTGTGCTCAGAGGAATAAATGAACTGGAAGAATTCCATGTGAACTGGAATGACCTCCAGGAACTGATACAGAACGAAAGGAGCAGAACCAGGAGAACATTGTACCCAGAGAGGGATACACTGTGGCACAATAGAATGTAATGGACTTCTCTACTAACAGTAATGCAATGATCCAGGACAACTCTGAGGGACTTATGAGAAAGAACACTATCCACATCCAGAAAAAGAACTGGGGGAGAAACACGGAAGAAAAACAACCGCTTGATCACATGGGTCAATGGAGATATGATTGGGGACGTAGACTCTAAGAGATCACCCTAATGCAAATATTAATAATATGGAAATAGGTCTTGATCAATTTACACATGTAAAACCCAGTGGAATTGCTCATTGGTTATGGCAGGGGGATAGGAGGAAGGGAGGGAAAGAACATGAATCATGGAACCGTGGGAAAATACTCCAAATTAATTAATTAATTAAAGATGTTCAAATTTTAAAAAAAAGAAGCATATGCCTAGAAATTAGGAGGCCTGTGTTCAAGCTTTCATTTTGGTTCTGCCACTAATTAACTGTATGGCCTTGGCCATTTCATCTCTCTAGGCCTAACCTCATCTGTAAAATGAGGTAATTGGATTAGATCAATGACATCAAACTCAAAGAGAAATGAGGCTATAACCCTGAAAAGGATGATTGTAGGACACTCATTGAGAAAACCACATATTAATGTTATTTTATATTCTACTATATTTTTATTTATTTTGTTAAATATTTCCCAATTACATTTGAATCTGGTTCAGGGTATGCTAGGAAGAATGTCTGACACCTCTGGATTAGTTGGCCAATAAGGATCTTTCTAATTCTAATATCTTGTGAAGATCTCTATTTTCCATGTACTTATGGGAGGAAAAATATGGGGCCATAAATCAAATAATGGAGAAAAATACCAAGTGAGGGAAGATTTTATTGGAAAACCTGAAGGCTACTCTTTGGGTTTTTAACAACCAGGTCATTTTCTTTTCTCCTAGATGCTAAATATAATGCAGTCTGACAATTCCCTGAGGAAATTAAGATTAGGACAGTATATAAACAAAGGTTCTTTTTTTTCTTCTTTTAACCCTTAGCTTCTGTCTTAGAATCTATATTAAATATTGGTTCCAAGCAGAAGAGTGGTAAGAGCTAAGCAAGTGGAATTAAGGGATTTGCCCAGGGTCACATAGCTAGGAAGTATCTGAGGCCAAATTTGAACCCAGGTCCTCCGAACACCAAGCTTAGCTTTCGGAGCCATCTAGCTTCCCCTAGAACAAAGATTCTTAACCTTTTGTGTCACAGATGCCCCCTGGCAATCTGGTGAGACCCCCATCTCACGATAATATTTTCAAATGCATAAAATAAAATACATAGTTTTAACAAAGGAAATCAATTATCTTGAATTATAAATATCAAAATTAAACAAAAAACAAGTTCATGGATCCCAAGTTAAAAACTCCTGCTCAACTGGCCAATATCACAGCAAAGGAAAGTGATAAATGTTGGAGGAGTTATGGCAAAATTGGGACACTAATACACTGCTGGTAGAGTTGTGAATTAATCCAATCATTGTGGAGGGCAATTTGGAATTATGCCCAAAGGGCTTTAAGTGAATGCTTGCCCTTTGACCCAGTCATACCTCTGCTGGGTTTGTACCCCAAAGAGATGATAAGGAAAAAGACAAAAATATTCATAGCCACGCTCTTTGTGGTAGCAAAAAATTGGAAAATGAGGGTATGCCCTTCGATTAGGGGATGGCTGAATAAATTGTGGTATCTCATGGTGATGGAATATTATTGTACTAAAAGGAAAAATGAACTGGAGGAATTCCATGTGAACTGGAATGACCTCCAGGAATCGATGCAGAGTGAAAGGAGCAGAACCAGGAGAACACTATACAGAGAGATGGATACACTGTGGCACAATGGAACGTAATGGACTTTTCTACTAGCAGCAATGCAATGACCCAGGACAATCCAGAGGAACTTATGAGGCAGAATGCTATCCACATCCAGAGAAGGAACTGTGGGAACAGAAACACTGAAGAAAAACATATGATCAATCAAGTAGTTCAATATGGATATAATTAGGGTTTTGATGTTACAATATCATTCTACTGCAAATATGAATAACATGGAAATAGGTTCTGAACAATAATACATATATAATAACTCAGTGGAACTGCTTGTCAGCTCCAGCAGGGGGGAAAAAAGGGGGAGGGGGTAGATCATAAATCATGTAACCATGGAAAAATATTCTAAATTTTTAAATTTTAAAAAAGAACCCCTGCTCATATGGAGGCATGTTCTACAATAATAAAAAATAGGTTTTGAAATCTCTTTTACCCCATTCTCATTTTCATAGGAGAAAACTGAGCCATAGAAAAATGGAACATACTGCTAACGGTCTCAGAATTGATGGAGAAGGAATTAAAACCCAAGTCCTTAATTCCTACCTGCAGTGTTCTATCCACAACGCCATATGATCTATAAAATGGCATAATTCTTACTTCTCCTGGGTATTAAAGACTGAAGAATGGTTTTGTATCTTCCTCTTAGATGGCCAAACTTAGTATTTGATGATATTTGATTTAGTATCTCTTTAAGAGATAGAATATAAAGAAATATTAAATAGGCTCAATAAAAATCCTTGCCTTCCTTCCAGAAAATAGAGAAACCATCTATGAGAGTTTCTTGCAACTATGATCATCAAACCTACCAAGTGAGACAAATGAAGCAGAAATAAAAATCAGAAGACAAAGAATGAGAATTGAATATAATTCCAAAGTTTTAATGTGTTTACTGAATTGAATTTTTAGATCTTTACTCCTGATAGGACTGATTTTCTTAAAAAGGACCTTAGAACTCAGATAGTGATGAAATTAAGCCCAGAAAAGTCAAGTGGTTTACCAAAGGTTATATGACCAGCAAGTACCAGAACTAGACTTAGAAACCTGGTCTTCTGACTCCAAATATGGTCTTCCATCAATTAACTAATCAAGTACTTATTAAATGCCAGCTATGTACCTAGCACTACATAAGATGCTATGAAGATGCCAAATTAGTAATGAGATATACCCTAGCATATAAAAATCTACTAATTTAATTAGAGTATCAAGTCAAATGCCTGAAATAATTCAAGAAAAAGACAATATATATTATAGTGCTAAATAGTATGATATTGAATAAAACAAGATTATTAGAGAAAAAGGTAATTCATTAATATATTTGACAAAACTTACAAGAAAAATAAAATAAGGGAAAGATAAATGTAGCCAGGAGTTACCCAGCAAAGACTTTACTCAAGAGGTAGGTATGATCTAGCCCTCGAAGGAATGTTTTAGACAATGTGTAATTGAAGTTTTGAGGTCTCTGATCTAAATGTTTAGTGGTCTTTGAAACTACATTTCCCAAGAGCAAACTGGCTTCCTCTCTCATAATCACATAGACAGGAAGCGAAATAACGTAGAGAGAAGGATAAAGACTGAGGAGTGGAATGACTCACTCTCTTTTCTGGCTGAAGCAGCATGGTGGTGGAGGTAATGGAGGGTCTTTCAAACTGACTCAAAATGGCATGTGGTTTCATTTCTCTAATGGCTACCAATAAATCTTTTAAGACCCTAATACTTTCAAATCTATCCTTTTGTATCCATTTTATTTCTTACAACAAGCAGAGAGAAGAGAAAGAAACAATATTTCAGGTAAAAATAACCATAAAAGGAAAAAATATGGGAATAGAATGGGGAAGTTGTATATAGGATATGTGTAGAATTAGGGAATAGGAGATAAAATTGAAAAGGCAGGCTGAGGTCAGATAGCAGACGTCCTTAAATGATCAGGTATAATAGTATGAACTTTACTTTGTGGGCAAGAGAGAATTCTTGGAGGATTTTGAGTAGGGGTATAATTTAATCAATGTAGTTTTACACCTGACTGTTATTGGGAAGGGATGAAGAAGGTATGGAGTCTGGAGTGGGGAGTAGGGCTGAAGTTAGAGAAATCATCTATGAAACTACTGTAATAATCTAGACATTAAGTGATTTAGGCATGGATTAAGATGGTGGCAATGGAGATAGAAAAAAAGTACTAGATTACTAAAAATGAAAACTAAAAAGGGCTTGGTGACTGAATGTCTCAATTCTCCCTTTTAGAATTATACCTCAATTCTAAGTCTGGCTTGGTTTAAGGCTTGCTGCCAAGGCCTCTGAAAAAATGAGTAACAAGTGGGTCAAACTGTGATTACAATTTTTGGATATGGCCATCTCTCTTCACTTGACCTTGACCCTCTCACAGAAAAGTCTACTATCTCTTCTGTGGCAACAGTTATCAGTCATTTTCAGCCTAGATTTAAATCTCTGAACTTCTCTCTGTTGAATGTATTTCTGAATAATTTTGCAAGCAGGTACAACTTTCTTTGCTTTCAGCCAAATGTGAATATTTCAGATCTCAGTTTAATCTTATCAGAATATTAAACCCTCAGGGATATTTAATTCAGATAGAAATTAAAACCTCGTGAATTCAGACATGCTACAAAGGGATAATATCTTTTTTTAATCTTTCAGCAGAATTCCATCCTTCTTGGTTGTTATTAACCCTATCTGAGAAAAAATTCACTACCACAAACCAAAAAGAAAAGACTGTACACTTGTGACAATTTTTTTTATATGGATAAGAATACATTTTAGGTGGCAATCAAGAGTAATTGAGAGATAACAAAAGAAAGAGACATCTGGAAGCTCCAGTCTTATTTGAGGGAGTGGGGGGAAGGGGAGATAGATAATCCTATAATGTGAACTGGTTGACCCATTTGTGATTTGATGTTCACCAGCTGTCTCACCAGAATATCAAGCATATGACAGAATGATGTCTGTTGGCAGAATACTACTAATATATTTTTCATCACTTATGAAGGAAACTTACAAGTAACATTTCAGACCTTTTGCTCTTCTTTGCCCAGTAACCTCTCCATCATAAAGTTCTGCTTAATGAAGACATGTTGCTGCACAATCATCAGACACCTCCTTGGACTACTCTGTCTAGGTTAAATGCTGCCACCTTCAGGGAAAGCATCATCACAGAGGAGCAAAATAGAGAATAGACAAATAGGGTCTGTCACTGCCAAAAAAAAAGTGTTAATCCCCTCCCCACTTCAATGGGAGTCACTTCCTTCTTCTATCTGATTCTAGAATTTCTCATTTATATTCTTCTCCTTTCTTTCTTACCTTTCAGCAGAACTTATTGAAAAGAAAAAATAAACAAACCATGAGATTCAATGGTGATAAACTAGTTAGGGAAGCAGTCATGTTACAATATTTTCTTTTCTTCATGTGGGGAGTCACAGAAAACTTTCCTGATAGCCACAGATCATTAGAAGTAGAAAGAAATTTAAAGATTATTAGATTTAGATCTAGAAGGATCACTGAATTCTAGTCTAACTCCCTCATTTTATATATGAGGGATCAGAAAGACAAAAAGATTGTAATTTGTCAAAGTTCACACAGGCAGGAACTATTAGATATGAGAGAATCCAGGTTTCTTAAGTCCTGGTCTTTAGATAACCCTTAATGCTAATATGAATCTAGCCTGGACAATTCGTGAATGTTAGCTAGGTAACTAAAAGAAGAACCTTCTCATGTTAAAAGACTTATAGTGTCTATTTTAAGTGCAAAAAGATGGATTTATAATATCTTTGGTAATCTGCCCAGTTTCTAAGAGCTACAACTGTCTTGTATGCAGAAAGAAAATAATTTTTGGAATACTGATGGCTAAGGCATGAAGCAGTGAGGTAAATTTAGCACATTTCCAGAACCCTGGCACAAAATACAAGGAATGTGAGACTGTGACAAATATTGCACAGATGCAAAAATGAAATTATTTTATTATATCTAGAGAATTTGTTGGCCACCAAATATCTCAAAACCATTTTTACCTTCAAGGAATTCTTGGATAGTAGAGGTTCTTCACACATAAGAGAAGGAAAGAAATTATGTCTATCATTTATTATCTTTAAGAAAAGTTCAAGTCTTTTATATCCTGGTACTGAATGTTCTGTTCCACTACAGAGATAAAGGAATTTCATCAGTGTGTGAAATGATGCCTTTATAATCGGCTTGCAAAACTTCACACTTGTTTTTGTATGATGAAAATACATGCGTTATTTATTGTATTGAATAAAAGAAAGCACTGTCTTGAAATTATCCTTGTTTAAACAAGAAAAGAAAGAAATTAAATAATGTGGGGGCAATTTTATGTTTTTAAAACAATGATTAGAGATTTTTTTTTACATAATCCTTGTACTTGATGAAAATCCAGTTCCATTAACATCAGTATCAATGTCAGTTATGGAGAAGGTGATGATTAATTAAGCAAGCAGAAACAACAGAGTCTTTATGAAATGTCTGATTTGTTGCACTAAAGGCCACATGAGCTTATGTGTTGCTGTTGTTGTTCAGTTGCTTTTAGTCTTGTCTCACTCTTTATGATCCTATTTGGGGTTTTCTTGGCAGAGAAACTGGAGTGGTTTGCTATTTCCTTCTTCAGCTCATTTTACAGATGAAGAAACTGAGGTAAACAAGATTAAGTGACTTGCCCTGGGTCACACAGCTATTAAGTGTCTGAGGTCAGATTTGAACTCAGGAAGATGAGTCTTGCTGCTGGCCCAGTGCTCCATCCACTATTCGTCCTAGCTGCCTAAAGAAGGCAGATAGATATGTGTGAAGTTAGCTTCAGTAATGTTTCAGGGCACAAATTGGATGAAAATTCAGAGGGAGTTCAAGAGAGAAGCTCAGTACAAATTAAACAAATTGATCTGGCAACATTAATATGTACTAGAATGTTAATACCATAGCCGTTGCAAAGGCTTTAAGATTTTCCTCATTCTATGTAGCAATACCACAGTTGCCAGAGGCCTGAATCACCAACAGCTGCTGAAATACTTAAAAGAAGACTAAGTCATATCATGAATGTGGGTGGTGATTTCATTTCAGTGATCCTTAAATACTTTCAAGAGATTTAAACTGTATCACATTTTTGCCAAGAAAATATCATTATCTTCAGCTGATAAAATTAAGAAGTTGAGGCACAGACTTTGAAAAAAAAAGTACAAATATGATACTCCAAAAATTTCAGAAAAGGAATTCCAACAAAAGTCATTTTAAAGGGCATTCTATTTTCCCACAGATTTCTGATACAAAATTTTATATGTATTCTTATGAGGAAAAAAAAATTCTCTAATAGACTGACTTAAAAACTTATGGTAAGGAAAAAATAAAGAAAATATACTGCTGCTGGACAGTACAATACTCTAGCAAATTACTCATTAAGTCTTAGTTTAAACCCTTTCTTTTCTAAGAAGCCTCCCTTCATCATACCTATGTGAAATTATTTGTCCCTTTTCTATATTCATACATTACTCATCCATCATTCATTCACCAAAAATTTATTGCACAATGTAAAACTCTGAGCAAAGCACTTTTGAGCAATCAAAGATGAATGAGAGAAAGTTTCTCATCTCCAGAAGCTTTATAGTATAGTGAAACTTATATGTTGCCTTGTATGTATGTACATATATTCAAAGGCTTCAGAGAAAGTAGAGGTAGAAGGATTCTATGCCTTTAAAATTCTACATAGAAAGATAGGCCAAGTGATAAAAAGCCTTGAACATAAAATTCTGATGTCGCAAAGAAAAACAATTCTATGTAGAGAAAAATCAAAGTTATCTAAAGAGACACTTTAAGGTTTCTCCAACAGACTTAAGCAATTACAAAACCATGCACAAAATATTAAAACAAAAGTAAATAATGGAGGATGAATGCCATGATTATATAGGCACAGTACCAAAAGTGCAAAAGCTCAGAATGAGTTAAGGAGGGACAGGAAAGCTAAAGAGAAAAAAGTGGTACATTTTTTAAGCTATATGGCTAAGAAAGGAAAATCACAGAATGGGGATAAGATGACTGCTTGGGATAAAGGAGAGAAGGAGGATTTATTTCTTATTTTTATTTTGTTTTCTCAAATAAGAAGAACAAAAATTGGAAAGGAAAAGACAGAATAAAAAACAAATAGGGGACTGATACTCTAGGAGGAGGAGGGAAGACAGTTAAGGGAGGATCTCATTGCCCTTGATGAGATTAAGGTTTGGTTGAAATTAAACATATATATATATATATGTATATATATATTTATATGCTATATATAAATGCACACACATATATATCTCACTTTAGTTATAGTTTTCCTTTTAATATTTTCAGTAAATTCTCCCTAAATATAGTGATATCTTTTGTAGTTTAGGTAAGCTAACATTCTGTCCCTTGATTCTTCCAATTGGAAAAAGTAATTCGTCTAATAGAAATATTACAACATGCTCAATACATTAATACACATATTAATTTATAGAATAAACATATATATATGAATCAAATAATGTCACTCCAAAATGATTCTCTCTCTATCTCTCTCATAAACACATGCACACACATATATTATGGGTATACATATATATCAAATTATGGCCTCTAAAATATAACTTCTATACATAAATACATATACCAAATTTTAATGGAATCCAATATAGCTTCTAAAGGTGTTCATTATTTTTTTCTCCTTTTCTACTACCAGTGTTATAAAGAGATTCCATACAAGTTATTTTATTTTAAGTGATTTTGTGACTCCTAATTAGTGTTTGGGAACTATTTTGAAATATTTGGAAGTCTCTTAGCTCCCCCAAATTACTATTATCATATAGTTTGTGATGCAAGATATACTTAACTGAAAATGGTAATCCACTATGTTATTACTCTTGTGTAACAAGTCGAGGGTTTCACTAATATAAGAAACATAGTTTTAAAATTTCAGAATTTTTACATATTTAATTTCTTAAAGGTAGTAATTTATCTCTATTAAAATTGATCATATCTGTTAGAGGTCATAGCATAAAGCAGTATTATAAAAGTTAACATACTCATTTTGCTTTAGTTCTCTTTGGTAGTGAAGCAGAAGGGGATTGTGAATAGAGAATTGGCCCCCAAACCTGGAAGTACTCCCCCTAACACTCACTGGCTGTATGACTACAATTTACTTTGTTCATCAGAGTTCTAGAAATTAAAAAAAAAATCAACTAGAGCTCTAGAACTCGCAAACTACAAAATGCAAAGAAGAGGATGAGCTACATTGACAAGTGAAGTTTTCTTACCCAGGAGGATTTTACTGAAATAACAGCCCCCTCCCAGGGGAATGTATACCTCCTTAACT
>NC_058131.1:474556621-474573601 GCF_016433145.1 Gracilinanus agilis | reverse complement strand
TATGGGATTATTTAGGTATTCTATTTCTTCTGCTGTTAATCTAGGCAATTTATATTTTTGTAAATATTCATCCATATCTCTTAAATTGCTATATTTATTGCCACATAATTAGGCGAAATAGTTTTTAATGATTGCCTTAATTTCCCCTTCATTAGAGGTGAGGTCTCCCTTTTCATCTTTGATACTGTCAATTTGGTTTTCTTCTTTCCTTTTTTTTATTAGATTGACCAGTACTTTGTCAATTTTATCTGTTTTTTCAAAACACCAGCTTCTAGTCTTATTTATTAACTCAATAGTTCTTTTACTTTCAATTTTATTAATTTCTCCCTTGATTTTTAGTATTTCTAATTTAGTTTTCATCTGAGGATTTTTAATTTGCTCGCTTTCTAATTTTTTTAACATTTATTAATAATCATTTTTAACATGGTTACATGATTCATGCTCCTACTTTCCCCTTCACCCCCCGCACTTCCCCCACCCATGGCCGACGCACATTTCCACTGGTTTTGTCATGTGTCCTTGATCAAGACCAATTTCCAAATTGTTGGTGGTTGCATTGGTGTGGTAGTTTCGAGTCCACACCCTCAATCATGTCCGCCCCGACCCATGCGTTCAAGCAGTTGCTTTTCTTATATGTTTCCTCTCCTGCAGTCCTTCCTCTGAATGTGGGTAACATTCTTTACCATAAATCCCTCAGAATTGTCCTGGGTCATTGCATTGCTGCTGGTACAGAAGCTCATTACATTCAATTTTACCACAGTATATCAGTCTCTGTGTACAGTGTTCTTTTGGCTCTGCTCCTTTCGCTCTGCATCAGTTCCCAGAGGTCTCTCCAGTTCGCCTGGAACTACTCCAGTTTATTATTCCTTTTAGCACAATAGTATTCCATCACCAGCATATACACAGTTTGTTCAGCCATTCCCCAATTGAAGGACATACCCTCCTTTTCCAGTTTTTTGCCACCACAAAAAGCGCAGCTATAAATATTTTTGTACATGTCTGTTTATCTATGATCTCTTTGGGGTACAAACCCAACAATGGTATGGCTGGGTCAAAGGGCAGGCATTCTTTTATAGCCCTTTGAGCATGATTCCAAATTGCCAGCCAGAATGGCTGGATCAGTTCACAACTCCACCAGCAATGCATTAATGTCCCAATTTTGCCACATCCCCTCCAAAATTCATTACTCTCCCCTTCTTTCATTTTAGCCAATCTGCTAGGTATGAGGTCGTACCTCAGAGTTGTTTTGATTTGCATTTCTCTAATTATTAGAGATTTGGAACACTTTCTCATGTGCTTATTGATACTTTTGATTTCTTTACCTGAAAATTGCCTATTCATGTCTCTTGCCCGCTTTCTAATTTTTTAAGTTGCATGCCCAATTCATTAATCTCTACCCTCCTTAATTTGTTAATATATGCACTCAAGGATATAAATTTCCCCCTGAGAACTGCCTTGGCTGCATCCCACAGAGTTTGGTAGGATGTCTCATCATTGTCATTCTCTTCAATGAAATTGTTGATTGTTTCTATGATTTCATCTTTGACTAGCTGGTTTTGGAGAATCATATTATTTAATTTCCAATTAGTTTTTGATTTGCCTGTCCAGGTGCCCTTACTAATTATTGTTTTTATTGCATTGTGATCTGAGAAAGTTACATTTATTATTTCTGCTCTTTTGCATTTGTTTGCAATGTTTCTGTGCCCTATTACATGGTCAATCTTTGTGAATGTACCATGTGCAGCTGAAAAGAAGGTGTATTCCTTTTTGTCTCTATTTATTTTTCTCCACATATCAATTAAATCTCATTTTTCTAGGACTTCATTCACCTCTCTTACCTCTTTCTTATTTATTTTTTGGTTTGATTTATCTAGATCTGAAAGAGGAATATTTAGACCTCCCACTAGTATGGTTTTACTGTCTATTTCCTTCTTGAGCTCTGCCAGTTTCTCCTTTGTGAATTTGGATGCTGTACCACTTGGTGCATATATATTGAGCAGTGTTATTTCCTCATTGTTTATACTGCCTTTAATCAGGATGTAATGACCTTCCCTGTATTTTTTAATCATATCTATTTTTACTTTGGCTTTGTCAGAAATCATAATAGCCACTCCTGCCTTCTTTTTCTCATTTGACGCCCAAAAGATTTTGCTCAAGCCCTGAGCCTTAAACTTGTGTATGTCCACCTCCCTCATATGTGTTTCTTGTAGACAATATATGGTAGGATTTTGGTTTCTAATCCACTCTGCTATTTGCTTCCGATTTATGAGCGAGTTCATCCCATTCACATTCAGAGTTATAATTGTCAGTTGTGCATTCGCTGACATTTTCGTATCCTCCCCTATTCCTATCCCTTCTTCTTAAACTATTTCCTTTTAAACCAGTGGTTTGCTATTAAGACCCTATCCCTTATCCCCTCCCTTGATTAACTTCCCTTTCTACCCCCTCCCTTATTATTCCCCTCTTTTTGTTTTTAAACGCCTAATGAATTCCCTCCCCCTTCTTCTCCCCTCCCTTTTTTGACCTCCCCACTCCCCTGCTCCCCTTGGTTTATCCCCTCTGACGTTCTCAGTAGGGTTAGATAGAGTTTTATATCCCAATGGATATAACTATTCTTCCCTCTCAGGGTTAATTACACTGAGAGTAAGGTGTAAATATTACCTCTTAATGCTCTCTTCCTCTCCTTCTTATAATAGTATTCATCCCTTATCCTTCCCATGCCTTCTTTGTGTGTAATAAAATATCCTATTTTTCTTATTCCTTCAAGATTCTCTTAGTGTCCTCTACTATTCATCCCCCTTTTTCCTTCCCACCCATAGTATCTTAGACCATTTGGTATTCCAACCTCTCCCTATGAATAATTCTTTTAATTATTATAATAGTGAATGCTATAATGTTGAACAGAGTTCACTACAGAGAATTATACATAACATTTCCCCACATAGGAGTACCAATAATTAGATCTTACTGAAGCCCTTAAAGAGGCAAATTTAAAACATATGAGTTTTCTTACTTTCCCTTCTGTTTCTTATTTACCTTTTCATGTTTCTCTTGATTTTTGTGGTTGGATATCAAACTTTCCATTTAGTCCTGGTCTTTTCTGTGCAAATGCTTGGAAATTTTCTATCTTGTTGAATGCCCAAACTTTACCCTGGAAGAATATAGTCAGTTTTGATGGGTAGGTGATCCTTGGTTGTAAACCCAGTTCTCTTGCCTTTCTGAATATCATATTCCAAGCCTTGCAGTCTTTTAGTGTGGAGGCTGCCAGATCCTGTGTGATCCTGATTGGTGCTCCTTGATATCTGAATTGTCTCTTTCTGGCTTCTTGTAATATTTTTTCTTTTAGTTGGAAGCTCTTAAATTTAGCTATTATATTTCTTGGGGTTGTCTTCTCATTGTCTAGTGTAGAAGGTGATCTATGGATCCTTTCAATGTCTATATTGCCCTCTTGTTGTAGAACTTCAGGGAAATTTTGCTGAATAATTTCTTTTAGTATGGAGTCCAAATTTCTATTAATTTCTGGTTTTTCAGGAAGACCAATGATTTTCAGGTTGTCTCTTCTAGACCGGTTTTCTTGATCTATAAGTTTCTCATTGAGATATTTCATGTTTCCTTCTATTTCATCTGTCTTTTGACTTTGTTTTATTTGCTCTTGCTGTCTTGATAGATCATTGGCTTCTACTTGCCCAATTCTTGTCTTTAGAGACTGGTTTTCTGCTATAATCTTTTGATTTTCCTTTTCAGTTTGGTCTGACCTGTTTTCCAGCTGTTTGATTTTGGTCTCCAATTTGCTTATTAATTCTTTTGATTTGGGGGCATCTTTTTCTAATTGCTCAATTCTAGCCTTTAGAGACTGGTTTTCAGCTACAATCTTTTGGTTTTCCTTTTCAATCTGGTCATTTCTGGTCTTTGATTTACTTGCCTCACTTTCCAATTGTGACATTCTGCCTTTTAAACTGTTATTTTCTTGCCAGATCTCTTCCATCTTTCTCATGATCTCAGATATGAACTCTTCAAGACCTTGTGACAGGTTTTCATTGTTTTGGGAAGGTTTGGATTGTTTGTTCTCCTCTACTGTTTCCTCTGTTGTCTGGATTTTTTCTGTGTAAAAGTTGTCAAGTATTAAAGGTTTTTTCTTCTTCCTCTTTCTCTTCTGGTTTTCCTGATGATCCTGGTTTGCCATCTTAAGCTGAGTTCCCTCTCAGCTTTATGCTCGTGCCCAGGATCTGTTTGTGGCTCTTTAGAGATTCCTGACGTCTCAGGTATAGTTGTTTTGGGACAAGCCTCCTGGTGGTCTCCTTGCTTGTTCTTTTGCCTGAAGCTCCTTTAACAGTCTCAGGGAGCTGCTTCCACAGTCAAGCACCTCTCTGCACTGGGTACCCACTCAAGGTTTGCTCCTGCACTTAGGATCAGCCCCTTCCTCCGCGCCCTAGTCCGAGCTTTAATCCGTGCCTCAGCCAGCGCCTGTGTCAGCCCCTTCGCCTATGCCTGGGCTCAGGGTCTGGGCTCAGGGTCTGTGCTCAGAGTCCGCGAGTTCCTCAGCCTCCCAGGGGGGTCCCAAGTCTTGCTGCTCCCAGGAACAAGCCCTGGTGAGCTGCCAATGACCCAATGGGTGCCCCAAACCTGCTCCGACTCCCGTGCGCTGGCTTTGGGGCAGTAGGTGGTGTGGGGTTGGGGTGGGGGTTGCTCTGCTCGTGTTTTCGTGGGAGCTATTTCACCCCTTTATAGCATGGAAATGCCCCGTTTCCACGTACCTCCAATGCTGCGCCCTGTTGTGAGGTCCCTTCTTTCCTCTGGATTTGTTTTTATCTCTTCTTGAGGAGTCCTATATGCGTGGGTTAGGAGAAGTCAAGCAGCTGCTTTTTACTCTGCCGCCATCTTAACCGGGAACCGACTGGCTCTCATTTAGTATGACAAATTGTCAAATCCATTAGCATTTTAAAACTGCTCACTCACCTAAACTTCTCTTGTAACTCTGAGTCTGGCTTATACTTGATATATACCTGATTTATCCTAGTCCTGCTTTTTTTTTTTTTTAATCTAAAGTAGTATTTGTATCTGGCCTCAGCTTCTTATGACTATCCAACTTGGTAAAATACAGTATTTCTGCTGAACCTTTCTTATTTCTATCTGATGCTGCCTTCCCAGATGAGTCTTTCCAACTTCTAGCCATTGACTGGTTGATATCTAGTAGGTAAATGTGCCAGAAAAAAACAATTTGAAGTAAATAAAAGTTTAAAAGACCTTCCTAAGTGTTCCCCCTCAACGAAAAGGTCCCAACTAGGTCTATTCCACCAAAGGAGGGCAACCTCAAATTTATCTAAAGATTAAAGGAAAGGTCTCAATTTCCCTTTCCTCATTCAAAGAAAAGATCTCCTATTAGGGTCAATCACAGGGAAGGAGAGCTCTATTGTCTTAGGGGAAGGAAAAGGCACAGATTGAAGCCCTAACCCAAGGAAAAGAGAGTTAAAGAAAGGTCCCCTGGGCAAAGACAGGTTTTCCAATTTGATCTGACCCCCCAGAGTAAAGAAAACCTAGAATTTAATTTCCAAAGGCCTCAGCAACAAAAATGAGGAAAAAGCAAACAAACAAAATAGACTTTTATGGTACTAGAGATGACCAAGTCATAGATTCAGAAGAAGAGAATAACTAAAAAATGTTTGAAATCAAAACCTCAAACAAACAAAAAGCTTGCCTAAAAGAACAATTAGAATTATCTGAAGAAATGACAAGAGTTTTTAAAAAGATATAAAATGAGACCTACACAGCAGAGACAAATGATCCATAGCTAATAGCAGACATACAAAACCAATAATAAACTTACTAAAAATATGAATGGACCTAATAGAAATCATTGATTCCAAACAATAGGAATTCTTAAAAGAATGTCCAAAAGATGAGTAAAGAAAGGGAAATGTAAGATATCTCATATCAAAAACAACTGACCTAAAAAACTGATGGAGAGATAACTTAAGAATCAGAATAACCTGAAATCAATAATTAGAGAAAACTACCTAAATATATTAGAACAAGATGCAATATGACAACAGAAAGAATCCACTCATCATTTTTTTAAAGAAACTCCAGAATGGAAACTCCCAGGAAAGTGATTGCTAAAATTCAGAATTTACAGAGGGGAGGAGAGAGAGAGAGAGAGAGAGAGAGAGAGAGAGAGAGTTAGTTTTGTAAGCAGCCAGAAAAAAAAAGAATTCAATTATTCAGGAACTAAAATCAAGACCACACAAGATCTAGCTTCTAGCATCTTAAAGAAGCAGAAAATATGGAAGATAAAAGACTACAATCATGAATAACTTACCTAGAAAAAATTAATAAGACCTTACAAGGAATAAAAATGGTTTTTCAATGAATTAGAAGAATTTTGCATAATAAAAAAAAACCAAAGCTGAAAAGGAACTTTGAAATAGCAGGGAAAAGGAGTCAAGAAAAAAGGTAACTGCAAGTGAATGATTTACATTCAAATGGGGGAGGGAAAGGAAAAAAGTCTAGAATCAATGTTACAAGAAGTCATCAAAGTATTCAATGGAAACAAATGTCCTATAAATAGTTATATTACGTTTTTAAGATTCAGTAAGAAAAAAAAAAGTAGGGGGTGAGGATAAAAGATATATTGAGAGGAAATGAGAGGAAAGATGGGAGGACTTGTTAACACATAATTGTTATATTAACACAGAACTATATACAACTATGGAAGGCACAAGTGTCACTTGAATTTCATTCTCATTTAAATTAGTCAAAAGGGGCAAAAAACATAAAGTTTGGTATTGGAATGCATTCAATTCAATGAGGATAGAAATAACAGAAAAAAGGGAAGGGAGATATTAAAGGCAAGAAAAATTCAAGGAAAGATTAATACCAAAAGAAACATTAAAGTTGGAGAGAGGATAATGAAGAGGTTAAAAAGGAGGGAAAAAAGAGGGAGGTGGTAAAAACTTGAAGTAGACAAGGAAAAAAGAATATATATATATATATAAATAAAACAGAGTGTGAGATAAGAGTACAGTGGGAAATAAACAATAAGCTATCATAACTCTGAATAGGATGAATTTACCGATAAAATAAGTCATTTTCCAAATGGATTCGAAAGAAAAATCCAACAATATGTTGTCTAAGAAATACAATTGACACCCTATACTAAGATTAACTCAGAGCAGGTAAATGACTTAAATATAAAGAAGGAAGTCATAAACAAATTAGGTGAACATAGAATAGTATATCTGTCAGATCTATGGGAAAGGAAGGAATTTAAGACAAAGCAGGAGATAGGGAACACTACAAAATGTAAAAGGAATAATTCTGATTATATTAATTTAAAAAGTTTCTATACAAACAAAACCAATGCAAACAAAATAGAAAGGAAGCAACAAATTGTGGGGGGGGGGGGGAATCTTAGAACAAAAACCTCTGACAACTGTCTCATTTCTCAAATTTATAAGGAGCTAATTCAATTATACAAAAAAATTTCCCAATTGGCAAATGGTCAAGGGACATGAATGGGTAGTTTTCAGATAAAGAAATCAAAACTATCAATAAGCACATGAAAAAGTGTTATAAAACTCTCACAATTAGAAAAATGCAAACCAAAACAACACATAGGTACCACTTTACAACTAGCAGATGGTCCAATATGACAGAAAAGGAAAAGAATAAATATTGGAGGGGCTGTGGCAAAGTCAGGACTAGTGCATTGCTGGTAAATTGATGTTGGTGAATTAATCCAGTCATTCTGGAAGGCAATTTGGAATTATGTGCAAAAGGCTTTAAAAGAATGCATACCCTTTGATCTAGCGATATCACTACTAGGTTTGTACCCCAAAGTGACAATAAAGAAAAAATACTTGTACAAAAATATTCATAGTTGTGCTCTTTGTGGTGGTAAAAAACTGAAAAATGAGAGGGTGTCCCTTGATTAGAGAATGGCTGAACAAATTGTGGTATATGATGGTGATGGAATACTATTGTGCTGTAAGGATTGATGATCTGGAGTATTTCTATAGGAACTGGGAGAACCTCAATGAACTGATGCAGAGTGAAATGCGCAGAACCAGGAGAACATTGTACACAGAAAATAAAAACATTGTGGAACAATACAATGTAATGGACTTTGCTACTAGTAGCAATGCAACAAGCCAGGACACTCCTGAAGGACTTAAGTGAAAGAATGCTATCCACATTGAAAGAAAGAACTATGGGAATAGAAATGCAAAAGCAAAACATAGACATCACTTATCACATGTATATATATATGGGTATGTGATTTGGAGTTTAGGCTTTAAAAAATCACTCTATAGCAAAAATGAATAATAAGGAAATAGGTAACAAGTGATAACATTTGTACAACCCTGTAGAATTGCTCATCGGCCCTGGGAAAGGGGAGGGAAGAGGAGAGGGAAAGAAAATGAATCAGGTAAACATGGAAAAATACTTAAAAATAAAACATTTAAAATGTTAAAAAAAAAGAAATACATTTGAAATATAAACACAGAAATTTAAAATAAAAAGTTGGAACAAAATCTGTTCAAGCAGTAATTATGATTTTGGACAAGGCAAAAGGAAAACTACTTAATTAAAAGATAAAGAGGGAAGCTACTTTTTGCTGAAAGGAATCAGAGATAATGAATTGGTTTCAATACTTAACATATATGTGCCACATAGCATAGTTTCTTAATCCTAAAGCAAAAATTAAATGAATTACAATGAGAAATAGTCTTATTTCTTTGATAAAAAAAATTAACCAAAAAAATAAGGTGAAGAAAAAGTGAAGAACCTGAATAGAATTTTAGAAAAATTAGATACATTAGACCCCTTATAATTACTGAATAGAAACAGAAAGAAATATACTTATTTCTCAATTGTACATGGCACCTTTCGAAAAATAGATATCTTAGGACATAAAAAATTTTATAAACAAAAGAAGAAAAGGAGAATTATTATACCTATCCTTTACTGACCATAATACAATAAAAATTATAACATATTATTATGGTCAGTAAAGGATGATTACTAAAAAAATATAAAATTTACTAGGGACTAAATAATAAACTTAAAGAATTGTTAGGTAAAAGAACACAACATAGAAACAATTTCATTAAAAATGACAACAACATGTAACATACCAAAATTTTTAGGATGGAGAAAAGGGATAATGCATATCTCTAAACATTTTATTAACAAAAAAAGAGAAACAACATCTCAACAAACTGAAAATATAGCTAAAAATACCAGAAAACCAACAAATTGTTAAAACCCCAATTAAATGCTACAATAAAAATCCTGAAAAAAACATAGAAATAACTAACAAATTGAATTTTTTTTTAATCAATGAATTAGTGAATACAACTAGGAATAGGTTTTATTGGGGAGAAATAATAAAATAAATAAATCATGAGTTAATCCAATTAAGAAAAAAGGGAAAGACCAAATCACCAACATAAAAAATAGAAAAGGAAATTATACAATAAACAAAAAATAAAAAATATATTACTAGAAACTATTATATCCAAATATAAGCCAATAAAACTGATAAATGAATGAATATTTACAAAAATGAAAAATAGTCAAATTAACCAACAAGAAGTTTCAGAAGAAGAACTGAACAAACCATAAATTATCTTCCAAAGGAAAAAGTCCTATATGGATTCAAAGATGAATTTTATCAAACTATCAAAGAACAATTAATTCCAATATTTTAAAGGGGGGGAGGGACAAAATTAGGAATCCTACCAAATTCTTCTGAAATACAAATATGGTCTTGATACATAAGCTCAGGAGACTTAATTAATTCCGAAAAATAAAAGCACAGATGCAAAATTATTAAATAAAATATCAGCAAGGAGACTTAAACAATATACCACAAAGATTAAATACTATAATTGGTCTGAGTTTATAGAAATACAGAATTGATTTAATATTAGAACAACTAACCATTTAATTAACCATGTTAATAAAATCAACAAAGATCACTGATTATATCAAAAGATGCAGAAAAAGCTTTTAGCAAAATGTAACACCCATTTCTGTTTAAAAAAAACACTAGAAAACATACGAAATCAGTGGGCCCTTCGATAAATATATAAAACCAAAAGCTACAATGATATGTAATGGATGTAAAGCAGAGCCTGCCCAATAGTCAAGAGTAAAACAAGAATATTCACTGTCATCACTTCTATTTGACTCAGTACTAGAAATGCTATTTATAGCAATAAGATAAGAAAAAGAAACTATGACTACAAACACAGGTAAAGAAGGGGAAAAATTATCACTTTTTTCAGATAATATGATGGTATACCTAGAAAACCCTAAAGACTCAACTAAAAAACTAATTGAAACAATTACTTTAGCAGACTTTTAAGATATAAAATAAATTTACACAAAATCATCAGAATTTTGATTTAATGCCAATAAAATAAGGCAGAAAAATAAGAGAAATTTCTCTTAAGATAAATACAGATTGTATAAAATGCTTAAGTGGTCTACCTACCAAGATAGACACAAAAACTATAAAAATCAACTATAAATCCCCATTTACAGAAATAAAGACATAACTAAATAATTGGAAAAATAGTAACTGCTCAATGCAATAAAAAAATCAATGCAATAAAAAATGATAATACTGCCTAAAATGATTTACCATACCAGTCAAACTACCAAGGGATTATTTTATAGAAGTAAAAAAAAAGATCAAGAATCTTAAGGGAAAAAATGAAAAAAGTGGGAACAAGGAGGGTCTAACAGTGCCAGATCTCACACTATGCTATAAAGCAGAAATTTTCAAAACAAGTTTGGCACTGATCAAAACATTAGCTACATAACATGCAGAGTTAATACATTATTCAACAAACACAAAGACTAACTACTGACCTAAAGATTCATCATTTGACAAAATAGCTGAAAAAATTGTAAACCAGTATAGAAGAAATAAGATCAACAACTCACCTTATACCAACTAATGGGATGCTCTTCAACTGAGGTATGGTTGAGTAAGTTTGGTTCACTATGTGATAGAATACAATTTTGTTGAAATAAGTCAGAAAATAGATGATTTGAAAAGACAGAGAAAGCCTTATGTACTGATGCTGAGTGAAATAAGCAGAGCAAGATGAACAATTTGTAGCATAACTTCAATATTATGAAAACAAACAATGTATAAACTCATTAAGAATTAAATGAGCACTGTGTGACCCTGGCAAGTCATTTGATCCCCACTGCCTACCCTTACCACTCTTCTGCCTTGGAGCCAATACACAGTATTGACTCCAAGACAGAAGGTAAGGGTTTAAAAAAAAAAAAAGAATTAAATGGGCAGAAGCAGAAGAAAAGTGTATACAAAGTGCAATGGGTGGGGAGGGAAGAACAAGTATTTCTTAAGTGCCTACTCTGTGTGCCAGAAATTGTGCTAATTTACAAATATTATCATTTGATCTTCACAACAACTTTGAAAGTTTTAAGATTTCAGAGGACTCATGATGAACTATCCATCTCCTGACAGACAGGTGATTGAGGTAGGGTTCAGAATGAAAAAAATATTTTTGTATACAGATAATGAAAGGATTTGCTTTGCTTACCAATGCATATTTGTCATAAAGAATTTCTTTTCCTTTTTTCTTCATTGGATTAGAGGTGAAGATTTCTATTAAAAAAAATTTTAATAGGGGGAGAGTATGCCACCAGTGTGAAATAGTGCATGTTCTT
Source organism: Gracilinanus agilis (assembly GCF_016433145.1). Classification (NCBI taxonomy): domain Eukaryota; kingdom Metazoa; phylum Chordata; class Mammalia; order Didelphimorphia; family Didelphidae; genus Gracilinanus; species Gracilinanus agilis. Next base: position 474,561,892 of record NC_058131.1, on the reverse strand, counting down.
TCAGATGAGTCCACTGCTTTGTTTTATTTTGTTTCAAGAGACCTCTCACAAATAGGAATAATAACCTGCAAAAGCTTATAATGTAAAAAAAAAAAAACTAATCAGAAAAATGAGGGGGCAGGCAAAAACTTGAACTAGATGGTCTCTAGGATTACTTCCAGCTCAAAATACTATGATCCTATAAAAGGACCATCATAGGAATAGCTGTTGCTGCTGTTCCTTCATTTTCAAAGAGGAACAGAAGACATCAATGTCTTCACTTACGCATGAACTGGACTTAAGTGAGGCAGAGTTGCCCAAAATCATCAGCCTCGTTCTCTCTTCCAGAGTCACTGAAGTCCAATGGCAAGACAAAAGTCAGTACAACTGGTGATGGTCCAAGATGCAGTGGATGACCCTGGCATCTTTAATGTCTGACCAAGCTCTAGGGGCTGCCCAGTGCCTGCTTCAACTGCCTTCATGGCTATTGGAACAAACTTCTTATCCATCCATTCTGTCGGGGGGATGTCTTCACATGCTTGGGATGGACATCCCTCTAACTCACCAATGGATCTGAGGTACTCAAGACAGTTTTACCAGAGTGTGGCACATGCTACAGCTTCTTGGAGCCAAAGGTGAGAGCTAGGCAATAGGTAGACACCAAAAGTAGGTGAGCAACGTTGAAAAGGCCACAGCAAGCCCTCACACAAAAGTTGGTAGTCCTCCCTGAACATCTCACATAGGCATAGCACAAGAAATAAAAATATAAAATTACATTTGATTTTGGTAAGAAATAGTTCTGAAGAATTCCCAAATCATTTGCTATAATTTACTTCTACATAACTTCCCATTTATCTAAAATCTTGATTTTTTTAAAATTCAAAATCAAATTTGATTCAGGCTCTGGGGAGATGAGAACCAAACTGATATAATGTAAAACTGATACTCATTCCCAACCTAGAATTCTATGGTGTCATAGTGTCATCCAAAAAACTTGTATTAATAACTACCAAAAATGAATCTAAAATCTTGTTGGTTTAGAAGTTGTTAATGATGGAAGTCTCTAAAGTTGCAAGGTCTCCTTCCTTCCTGAATATGATAATAGGAAGTAGCATGAAGTTAATTTTTGAAATCATCTCCTTCAGATTATATAATGACTGTATCTGCTGAACTTTGATTTTTCAGCAGAACATAGGCTTTTTATTACTTGTTGTTGGGGGGGGGGGGGGCTAAAGTATTAAGATTATTCATTTATAGAGAAAGGGAAATATCCAAGATCAGTCTTTAGAGTTGTAATACTGAGAAAGGGAAGGGACCAATGTCATATACTTCCCTTACACTGCACAGCATAATGCCTTGCCCATATCAGGCTTTCAAATAAAATATTTTATATTTTTAAAAAAAAATCTGAGAACTCTAGCCCTCTCGTTTCCTGCAAAAGACTTCACAATGAATATAGGTGATTGCTACTAATGACAAAAGGAAAAGTAGTTATGATAGTTTTGATTTGGTTCCTTTTATCTATTTTAATAGTCAAGAGTTGGAATAAGTTAGCACACTTTACAAGCAGTTGCTATCATGATGTACACAGTAATATGTTCCTGATTGAAAATTCAAAGCTATGTGAAATTGTTAGTAAAATTTGCTGGTTCTCTTCTATATCAATTCTATAAAATTTACATTCTGTGCAATTATTTTAAGATATGGGCTATCCCTATTCTACCTAAATAATGTTGTAAATGATACCAAGCACCATAAGTTATAATACCATAACATCCTGGGTATACATCCTTTGCCCTTAATTGCTCAACCATATCTCTTATTGCTTCAAGGACTAAAATGGGAAAGGGAAAAAGATCCTAGAAATAAAGGGAACAAAGTTTTCTCATACCAGCCTTTCTTCCTGCTTACATCCCCTTATCTTTTTCCCATTAAACACACAATTAACACACAACCAAATAACATATAAATACACAGTCAACATATAAATGTATAACATGCAAGTACAGAACCTACAGATTACATGAAATAATGTTTCATTAATTAAGATAGCTCTGTTACTTTTGGCACTTCCCTAAATAAAACAGTTAGTGAGAAAGAAACCAAATGAAATTGCTTCATTACAAAGAATGTTCATTGCAATCAGCTCAGATCCTGATACAATGGATACTTCCTCTTCTTTCTGCAAAGAGATGAGTGTTATAACCATTAGCACTGTGGCCAATGACCTCCCCCAATCTTCTGTCATTATACTGACACATGAGGTTATTCTGTTTTCTCCAGTTTCTTTGAACAGTCAACTGTACTGTACTGACTTCCACCACTTCTAGCTTCTAGAGAATCTGCCAAAGATCAATAAAGGAATTTGCCAATATTAATCACCATTTATTATCGATATTAATCAATGAATGCTCTATGATTTAGATGGAAATCCTACTTCATCATTTCTGCACTCATGATATGCTATTTCCTTCTCTGCAGAATTTTCCTGAAAATAGAATACCACAGGTGCTATTTTCATATTGTGCAAAGTTTATAGCAGTTGTGCTTATGGGATAAAGGGACTTTTTTTTAAAACTGCTGGCGAAGGACTACAGGAGAGGAAACATATAAGAAAAACAAATGCTTGAACACAGGGGCTGAGGAGGACATGATTGGGGACGTGGACTCGAAACTACCACACCAATGCAACTAACAACAATTTGGAAATAGGTCTTGAACAAGGACATATGTTAAAACCAGTGGAAATGTGCATCGGCTATGGGTGGGGGGAGAGCGGGGGGTGAAGGGGAAAGTAGGAGCTTGAATCATGTAACCATGTTAAAAATGAATATTAATAAATGATTAAAAATTAAAAAAAACTGTGCTGGCCCCAGTGGAATTACTCGTTGGCTATGGGAGGAGGGTGGCAAGAGGGGAGAGAAAGAACATGAATCATGTAACCATGAAAAAATATTCTAAATTAATTAATTAAATAAAAATATGTAAAATTAAAACTGTTGGCAACAGTTCTAATGGTGTTTAATACTCATCTCTTAATAGTATATAGTATTAGTAGAAAATATTTAGACTATATAATATATGATAAATGGTCTAAGACAGATAAGATAATAGTAATACAAGCAAAGGTGGGGATACGTATAGAGAAAATTTATTGTTGAATGAGACAGAATCTTGGTAGAAAAGGTTCATCCCAAAGTGTTCCACACTCTAGATCAGGGGTCAGCAATGTATGGCTCTTGAGCCATATCTGGCTCTTTTGAGGGCCAGATATGGCTCTTTCTGCAGGAGCCATAAAGTCAATTTTTTTTCAGGCACTGTTACAGGAGCGTGTACTGTGAGCACTGTATGGCTCTCACGAAATTACATTTTAAAAAAATGTGGCGTTTATGGCTCTCACGGCCAAAAGGTTGCCAACCCGTGCTCTAGATTATATTTGGTGGTGGAGAATTTAGAACACTGAAGGAAAGTTTAAGGATTTGAGGTTGAGGGGTAAAGTGGAAAGGATAAAGGAAAGGAGAGGAGAGGGAGGAATGGTTTCTTCTGAGAATTAGTCACAGAGTTCTGTGGAATTCTGCCTCCTTTAGTTTTATGTTGGATCCTTTATTTCCTACTCCAACCAGTTTTCCTATTACCCCATCCCTACCCCTGCCACTCGTGAACATAGAGGTTTCCCTCTATTCTGAAAACAGTTCTTGTCCTTAACACAAAGTACAACAGGATCCTCTGGCTCAAAAAGCCTTTGGCTTAGTAATAAGTTTCTTGATTCTCTGTTTCAATTCTGTTGCCCCATTTCCTAGTCTTTTCTCCCCAAACCAGATCCTATTCCAAATTTCTCTATTACTGTTAAGGGTTATCCTTCCAGGTAAGAATCCTAACTTCACTGTCATTTTTAACTTCTCATTCTCGCCAACTCTAACTATCTGATCAATTGCAAAATGCTTCTTTCTCCACATCTCCTGCTCTCTGTTCACATAGCAACCACTGAGTTCAGGCCCCCATCATTTCTTTTCAGACTATTACAATAGCATCCTAATTGTTCTCCTGTCTCAAGTCCCTCTCCTTCCAATCCATCCTCCATTCATCTACCATAGTGATTTTAAAGTCTGCTCATCTTACTGTCATATTCAGTAAATACCAACGACACCCTATTGACTCTATATTTATATCACATATTTCATATTTATCTCATCCCTTTCAAATTTTCTATATTTGCATATTTTATAAATGTGCATTTAAGCATATAATTTATAAATAAGTAAATTTACATATGTTGGGAGGCTCAAAAACTTTTTATTGATAGAGATGTGATCAAAAAAAGTGAGAGACCATAATTCTAGAAGGTGAAGGAGAGATAAGGGTGGTAGTAGGGTACTTACCCAATAAGAGATCAGAAACTACTAAACTATGGCTTTGCATGGTGAGATCATGATAGTTTGCAACTTTAAAAAATATCATGCTTTTTAACTTTTTTAATTTTTTTCCTTTGCTCCTGTCTTTACTTTTTGTTTTTAAATTTTATTTTGAATATTTTCCCATAGTTACATATTTCATGTTCTTTCCTTCTCCTCCAAACCCTGCTAACACCCCTTAGCCAATGCACAATTCCACTGGGTTTTACATGTATCATTGATTAGGACCTAATTCCATATTATTGATAGTTGGACTAGAATTATTGTTTAGTGTCTACATCCCCAATAATGTCCCCATCAGCCCATGTGTTCACCATGCTTTTTTTTTTTTTAAAGAGATCCATTTGATCCCAAACCATGAGATAAACCTGTAGTGGGTTTCTTCCCACTGATGTTCTGAATATGCTTTTATTATCTGGTTGTCAACTTAATTTGACTTTTTTTATAAATGTAAACATTATTAGAGGGAACTTCTACACAAGCATAGGATCATGGATTTAGAGTTGGAAGGATATGTCCAGCTCTCATTTTACAAATAAGGAAACCTAGGCTCGGAAAAGGTGAAGTGATTTGTTCACGGCTTATATAGGTAGTAGGGACAGCTGGGTGGTTCAGTGAATAGAGAGCCAGGCCTAGAGACGGGAGGTCCTGGGTTCAAATATGACCTCAGACACTTCCTAGCTGAGGGACCCTGAGAAAGTTACTTAAGCCCAATTGCCTAGCCCTTACCATTCTTCTGCCTTGGAACCAATATACAATATTGATTCCAAGATGGAAGGTAAGGGTTTTTTAAAAAAGAAAAAGGAAAAGGAAAAGGAAAAGGAAAAGGAAAAGGAAAAGGAAAAGGAAAAGAAGGGAAGGGAAGGGAGAGGAGAGGAGA
>NC_058131.1:474535741-474556264 GCF_016433145.1 Gracilinanus agilis | reverse complement strand
GAAGGGAAGGGAAGGGAAGGGAAGGGAAGGGAAGGAAGAAATTATGGTTCTGTCTTTTCTTTGGAAATTTAAATTAAATTCATTCTGCTTTTTTTAACCTTTTTTGTGGTTTTTTTTGAAGTTTTTATTTTTTTTTATTTTTTGACTGTTTAATAATATATTTTTTAGAAAAGTTAACATGGTTACATGATTCATGCTCCTACCCTCCCCTTCACCCTCCCCACCCCCACCCCCCCATAGCTGATACGCATTTCCTCTGGTTTTAACATGTGCCATAGATCACGATCCACTTCCAAACTGTTGATAGTTGCATTGGTGTGGTAGTTTTGAGTCTACATCCCCAATCACATCAGCCTCAACCCATGTGTTCAAGCAGTTGTCCTTACTCTGTGTTTCCACTCCTGTAGTTCTTCCTCTGAATGTGGGTAGCGTTCTTTACCATAAGTCCCTCTGAATTGTCCTGGGTCATTGCCTTGCTGCTAGTACAGAAGTCCATTACATTCGATTTTACCACAGTGTTATCAGTCTCTGTGTACAATGTTCTTCTGGCTCTGCTCCTTTCACTCTGCATCAATTCCTGGAGGCCTTTCATTCTGCTTTTTAACAGTAGGTATCCCCTTGCATTATTATTGTATACCTATACTACAAAAAAATGGAACTTTAATGTTTTCCCAGATTTCTATTTTTATGCTTCTCTGTGAATTCCTTTACAGCTTTGTGTTAAAGTTGAAAATATCATTAAATATTCTGTTTCTTTTGGGAAAATTATAAACTATTAAATTTTTTCTCATTTCAAATTTGTCATTTAGTGCATTTCCTTTTTTCATAATTCTGTTCCCTCTTGATACATATCTGTATTTTCTGTTATACTATGCTTTCTTCTCTCTCACTGAAGTTATCAGTTCGATTGTTAATTTGTTCTGAATGCTTTTTTCTATTTTTGGATTCCATATATTTGGGAACTGCTTTGTTTCCTTTCCCTTTCTATACACTGGCTTTCACTTTGCTTGATAAAATGTACTCCTATGTTGCATTTGCATATGAATGGCTGTTATAAGATAGTGTCAAAGAGAACATTTTTAGCAATTGCCTATTGGTGTGCTAAAGAATTGTTGCTATTATTGTTGTTTATAATTTGTATGCTTCCTGATATTTATCATGTCAATTGTCTTAGAGCATTTTCCTAAACTCTGTAAAGTATAAGATTCATCAATTAGTGTAATACCCTTTGATAATTGGTTAATTAATTGGCATTATAGATCAATATTATGAAAACATGAATCTGGCACTTAGAGAATTGTTCATGAATCTTAACATCTTACGAATAATAAAATCCATCAGAGATTACTGACATTTAGGGAGTAGATGTGCTCATAGAAATATTATAAAAGTTCTGAAGGACAGAGTTCAAGAGTTGGAGGACTGGAGTCCAGGGACACTGGGCTGCTTGCTGTTCCTAAAACAAGACACTCCTGATTCCAGGTAAAACCTAACTCTCCTTCATGACTGGAACTCTCTCCCTCTTCATCTCCACCTCTTGGCCTCCTTGGACTTCAGATCTCAGCTAAAGTTTTTGCTTCTTCAAAAAGTCTTTTCTGGTCTTTATTAATCTCAGTCCCTTCCTTCTGAGTTTATCTCAGTCTATGCTGCATACATCTTGTTTGCAGGTAGTCATTTCAATGTTGTCTCCTACATTAGACTGAACTCCTAGAAAGACTTTCTTTTTTCTTTCTCTCTCCTTTTCTTCTTTATTTGTTTGGTTGGTTTGGCCTTTCTTTGTATTCCCAGTACTTATCCCAGAGCAGAACGTATAATAGGCACTTAATAAATGCTTGATGAATTGATATAACTTGAAGAATGGCCAATACTAGGACAAAGATAGGAAATCTACTGAAGATATAGGCTGACAACTCAAAAATTCCCATAATAATCCAGATAGGGGATAATACCTAGAAATTTGCTTACAATTCTCCCTTTGCAGTGTAGGAGCCCCCATAGGAAAATTCCAGAATACTTATGGCAAACACCTTAACTTAACTTAAGGTTAACACCTGTCTGTATAGGAAAATGAAGCAAGAGTTTTTAATTTTTTTAATTTATTTTCAGTTCCAAGTTCCCTACCTTCATCCACTCTCTCCACTTCTTCATCCATTGAGAAGGCAAGAAATATAATATCCACTGTGCATATGAAATAATGCAAAACATTTCCACATTTACTATGTTGGGGGGTAGGAAACAAAAAAAAAGTGAAAAAAAAAAAGCTTCAGTCTCTACTCAGTTCATTAGTTCTCTCTCTGGAGAGACAGCATTTTTTCATCAAGAGTCCTTCAGAATTGTTATATCAAGAATTAAAGTACTGATCAGATTAGCTAAGTCTTTAACAGTTGCTCATCATAACAATACTGTTGTTACTACAGATAATGACCTCCTGATTCTGCTCACTTCATTTTGCATCAGTCCATAAAAGTCTTCCCAGATTTTTCTAAAACTGTCCTGTTCATCACTTCTTACAGCACAATAATATTCCATCACAATCATATACTGTAATTTGTTCAGTCATTCCCTAACTGATGGGCAGTTTCCAATTCTATGCCACCACAAAAAGAGCTGTTATAAATATTTCTGTACATATAGATCCTTTTCCCATTTTTAAAATTTCCTTGGGATACAGATCTAGTGATGGTATTACAGAATCAAAGAATATTCAGTTTTATAGCCCTTTGGGCAGAGTTCCAAATTGTTCTCTAGAACAGCTGGAGCAGTTCACAACTATACCAACAGTGCCTTAGTGGACGTATTTTCCCACAAACTCTCCAATATTGTCATTTTTCTTTTCTGTCATGTTAACCAATCTGAAGGATATGAGGTGGTACCTAAAAGTTGTTTTGATTTGCATTTCTCTAATCATTACTGATTTAGCATTTTTTCACATTTTCATATAACTAGCGATTCCTTTGATTTCTTCTGAAATATAAAAAAAAATGCCTATTTGATTAAAATATCTTTTGACCATTTATCAAATGGGGAATAGCTCTTATTTTTATAAATTTGGCTCAGTGCTCTATACATTTGATAAATGAAACCTTTATCAGAAAAACTGCTATAAAATGTTTTTCCCAGTTTCCTGCTTTCCTTTTTATTTTGGCTACACTGGTTTTATCAGCACAGAAAGGTTTTCAATTTAATGTAATCAAAATTATCTATTTTTTAAACTTTTACCTTCCAAAGTCCTTTTCTTTAACCTTATCTCTGTCTTAAGTATCAATTCTAAGGCAGAAGAGCAGTAAGGGATAGGCACTTAGAGTTAAGTGACTTGCCCAAGGTAACACAGCCAGGAAGTGACTGAGGCCACATTTGAACCCTGGTACTCCCAACTCCTGACCTGGTGCTCTATCTATTGTGCTACCTAGCTGCCCCCAATTTATCTATTTTACTTCTCATGATTTTCTTAACCCTTGTTTGGTCAGGAATTCTTAATTTATCTATATCTCTGATAGGTAATTTTTTCCCATGCTCCCCCAATTTTCTTATGACATCACCCTTTATGTCTAAATCATGTACTCATTTTGAGCTTATCGTCTTATAAGATGTGAGATGCTGGTATATGCCTAGTTTCTGCCAGAGAGTAAAGCAAGATTCTTGGTATCAAATTTAGGCATCTTATTTGTGAGTGAAGTAAATTTCATATTCTCTGCATTGAAGTTGAAAGCTTTGACTGTACCTACATGGAAGGCTAGTTCCCCTATGTCAGACAGAGGCCTGTGAGAAGCTAGGTCCACTAGAGTAGAAAGAGATAGTTCCCCTGTGCAAAAGGCACAGGGCAGGTCCCTTTTGTCATTTAGTAGAGAAATACAACTGACCCAAATTACAAATTTCCCCAGGAAAGAACTCCTACCCTCCTGGGGAACAACTTTGGGAATCTTAGACTACACATACTAATAGCACTGCATATGACATATAGAAAAGATATCTCAGTAGGACAAGCTTATATATTGTCTGATATCTTTTAACTCAAATATCACATGGCAAACTTGTTTTAAAAAAGTGGAGAAGTATTTTGGGTTGGTTAAGTGCCAACCCAACTAAATACTAGCTTCACTGAATCTATATTTCAGTGCAAGTGCCAACTACCTTTTAAATTAAAAAAAAAAATACAGATTCCAGATTTCAGGGAATGACAGACACAAGGAAAGTAAGGCCTGAAAATAAAAACAAGGTCAGGGTAGAAAAAGTGATAATGGGCTTGAGACACAATGAATTCTTGAGCTCAGGAATTCTGAACTTCAGTAAGATTGAAATCAATAGGGTGTCCTCATTAAGTCTGGAACCAGTATGGTAAGCCATCTGGAGCACAGGGCCACCAGATTGAATATGGAGGGGTAAACAGGACCAAGTCAGAATCAGAGCAGGTAAAAGCTGTCCAGCTAATTAGTGGGATTGGGCCACTTTACGTCCAGTCTTGGAAGAAGAGGGGGAAAATGGAAAAAGGATGGGAGGAAGGAAGAGGAGAAGGGAATGAGAAAGAAGGGGAAAGGAGGAGGGAGGAAGGGATAGAGAGAACAGGAAAGAAAGTGAAGGAAGGGGAGGAGAGTTGAAAAGAAAAGGGAAGGGATGAGGGGGAGAGAGAAAGAATGAACATTATTAAATAATTTAGACTTTACACAGAACTCATCAGGTTTTAAAGACTTGTTGGACTCAATGCATGAACTGGAAAAGAATCCCAGAGATGCTAGGAAGATTTCCCACTGAGGAAGCTCCACTTGCAAATCTCTCAGGAATATCTTCCAATTCATGAGCTCAAGGAACAAGGTATGGAAGAGAACTGGATCCCAAGTCAAAAACCCACAAGGAACTTTTTTTTAAAAAGAGAGTACATGGACAAATCCATTCCTCTTGGAAAGGTACCAGAACATGGGAATAGAAACCATGGCAGAATGATACATGAAGGCTGCCATCTGGAGAAAAGCAGACAATGGAACTACCTTCTGCTGCAACTGAGGAAAAGAAACAAGACATATGCACCTATGAAAATGCTGATAATACAGAACTAAGGTCTACAAGAGCAGCAAACAGTAGAAAGATGAGGTCAGGGAGGAGTTCATAAGTAATTTTTTTTAACCTTTACCTTCTGTCTTAGAATAAATACTAGGTATTGTTTCTAAACCAGAAGAGTGGTAAGGGCTAGGTAATGGGGTTATGTGGCTTCCCCAGGTAAAGTAACTTACCACAGCTAGAAGGTGTGAGATCAGATTTGAAACCAGACCTCCTGACTCTAGGCCTGGCCACCCAGCTGGCCCTTCATCAGAAATTCTTTACGAGGTCTCTTTCACCTAGTCTCATGGAACTCTAACCTCAGTTTCCTCATCTATTAAATGAAGGGGCTGTACTCAGAGATCTCTATGATTACATCTAGTTCTGAATCTATGATCCTGATGCTACAAACTCTTACAGAGATTATAATAAGGATTAAGTATGTGGACTGCACTGCTGCCCCAGACAATGAAGTGGAAATGATCCTTATTTTCCAGGCGTTTTATGAGACACACGAAGAAAATATCATTACAGTTTCTAGAAAGATTTGGTCTTAGAAGAACAGAAACTAATAATACTTAGGATACACTGAGAGAACCTTGAAATTTCCCATAGAAACAGTCTATATTAACAAGACAATGGATAATCTACTGCTGTTGTGTCCAGTCCCACCATTTGTCGAGGAACATGAGCTCTCACTGCAACCTCACACTTGTTTCAGATATTAACAGAATAATGCAAATAAGAACCTGGGTCCCAATATCTTCACACCTCAACTATCCATGAAGCCCTTGCAGAGATACAAAAAGCCAGGATCAAGTGGTCAATGAATAACCCAAGAAAACTAGCTCTGCCGCTTATGAAGTGGATACAGAGAAATTTCCCTCTGGGAGATTTCTCCAGTAGCAAATGAATGAAAGACATGGTTGCAGCAGAAAGAAGTTTTAGCAAAAGGTAAATGTGTTCTCACTCCATGAGTAGGATATTCCAACTAAAAGCCCATCTTCAAGAGGGAGCCTTTTCCAACCCCTCTTAATTCTATTGCCTTCTCTCTGTTATTTCCTATTTATCACATATATAGGTTGCTTTGTATATATTTGTTTGCATGGCATCTCCCCCATGAGATTGTGAGCTCCTTAAAGGCAGGGGCTGTCTTTTGACTCTTTTTGTATCCTCAGTACTTAGGCACAGCATATGAAATACAACAGCTGCTCAATAAATGCATACTGATTGACTTGCCCAGCTGGATTTTACCCTTTAGAGCATATGCCCCAAGTATCTTGGGAGCACCCACCACTTTGCAAAGCTGGGGACATGAACTACCTGATGAATGTGTTGGATTAGCTAAAGGAAAATACATAGGCACACACATATATGACTCAGGAGTTAAAACAGACCAAGAAATGCAAAGTTATTTTAACAGCCATAAAGTCTGTCAGAGGCTGTTGGACAGACTTGGTCCACTGCCTCATACATGCCCCAGTTGTTGGCTTATGCAGACTTTTGCCCTATATGCCAATGCCAGTGTGAAGGGCTTAGCTGTAGTTCTCTACACCAAGAGAGTTATGGTCACCAGAAAACAGCTGAATTTAAAAGCTGGTTAAAGAGGCTTTAATGACAAGGAGACTTGTTAGCCCAAACACAAACTGGAATGCTTGGCTTTGAAGCAGGTTGTCAATGACAGGACTTATATTCTGATCAGTGCCAAGTTAAACGTGGCTTGCCAGAGATGGGTAGCAGCACTAGCCAAATATGAATTCCATACGACTGCCAGGGAAGGCTAAAAGGAAGGACACAGCTGTGGTGATACAGAAAGGAGTGAAAGCTGCATGTAATCCTCAAGGAGATGGATTATAAGCAAAGAGCAATACAGATGACAGTTCAGGACTTCCACAAGACAGCACGCTAATAGGACACAAGAACTTCACTTCATTCATAGGACTATAGAATCTGGAATTGGAAGGGACTTTAGAGCCCACCTTGTCTCACCCCCTCATTTTCCAGATGAGAAAATTGAGGCCTGGGGAAGTTAAGTGATTTTCCCAAGGTCATTTAGATAGCAAGTAGGAGTAGTAAGATTTCTACACAGCTTTTCTGACTCCAAAGCCAGTCTGAGCTATCTATAGATTTCCAGGGAGAAGAACAGCCAAATTAATATCTATGGGAAGATACAAGATAAGAAACAAATGGCAGGGGCAGATAGGTGGCTCAGTGGATTGAGAGCTGGACCTAGGGATGGAAGGTCTTGGGTTCAAATCTGGCCTCAGACACTTCCTATTTGTGTGACCCTAGGCAAGTCACTTAACCCCTTACCACTTTTTTGTGGTTGCCTAGCCCTTACCACTTTTTTGCCTTGAAACCAATACAAGATTGCAAGATGGTAGTTAAGGATTTTTTTAAAAAGAAAGAAACAAGGTAGTAATGCCAGAGGGCTTCAGGACCAAAGGACTCCCCTAAAGGCACCTTATTGCTGAGATAATGGCAGAAATTATAAAAGGTATAATGGAGCACCAGACGGGTCTGTTACTAATCTCCCAAAAAATACCAAGAAGTAGCCCGTGCTATCCAGTGCATTGTACCCTAAGGCCATGAAGGCTTCACATAATGACTTTAGACATATGGAAAGGGAAAAGGCTTTTATATAGTACCTACTATGTGCCAAGAACTTTACAAATCTTATCTCATTTGATCCTCAAAACAATACTGATACATAGGTGCTGTTACTATCTCCATTTTACAATGGAGATACATTTTTACAATGGAGGAAACTGAGGCAGATAGATGTTAAGAGATTTTCCAAGATCACACAGTTTTAAGTATCTGAGGCCAAATTTCAACTCAAGTCTTCTTGATTCCAGGCCCAGGACTCTACCCATTGTGCCACATAACTATCTCCTTTGGGTCAAGAAAGGATCCTAAGAACCAATAAGAAACAGGTTTTAGTGGCCCATATGGCTACAAGTGTCACCAAGAAGTGTGAGACTTGTGCTTGTTGTTTTAAAAGAAAAGTATTACCCAACTGGTATTATATATTTATCAAACATAAGCACCAGTAATACTCTGGAAATTGTCTACATTGACTTCTTGTTTCTGAAAAGAGACGGGAAGAGTAAAAGTCATTTATTGGTGGTAACCATGTACTTCATAAGATTTGCAGGAGATCCTCAAGCACAAATCAGAAAACTTTCAAAGGTGGTAAAGCATTATAGGAGAAGTCTTTATCAGTGTGTAGATTTACTGCCAGGATATATTCAGACTAAGGCCAAGACAATTAAAGTATACTACTTGAAGGATAGCTAGGAAGCACAGTGGATAGAATACCATGCCCGGAATCAAGACTCATCTCCCCGAGTTCAAATCTAGCCTCAGACTACTACTAGTTGTGTGACCCTGAAAAAGTCACTTAATTCTATTCACTCAATTTCTCATTTGTAAAATGAGCTGGAGAAGGAAAATGCAAACCACTCCAGTACTTCTGCCAAGAAAACTCCAAATGGGGTCATGAAGTAAGATGTGACTAAAGCAACCAAATAACTCGAGATGTTAACTTTGCCTGACATTAAACAATTTAGAAGAACACCATACCAACCTTAATAGGATCTACAACTTAATGTTCAACTAAATGCTTGGTGAACACATAGGTACTGAGTAGAATAAAAATTTCAGTTGAGCCAACACGATGCTCTCCTAGAACATGTGTTCAACTACACCAAGAATAATATTTGGCATCACATTTTACCTGCTGATGGTTAGTTGTGTGCCATGCCTTTCTACTTCCTACTTGACTCTGAACTTTACCAATAACTTTCTCTTCTCCTTCCACCCCCCAATTTTAGTTCTCTTTTATGTATTGTCCTCCTCCATTAGAATGTAAGCTCTTTGAGGACAGCCATTGCCTTTTTTGTTTGTTTGTTTTGCTTTCATTTGTACCTCCATCAATTAGTACCTGGTAAACCCTTAAATGCTTGTTGCCTTGGCTTGGAGGTCTCAAGCAACATTTTATACTATGTTGTGCCCATATTGTTGATATTTATTTGCTGTGAATAGCATCTGGGACACCCAGGTTAATCATATTTGTTCTATTATGTTAATGTTCACATTGATACTGTACTCTGAAATTACAAATGTCAGGTGCACTGTAGCTGATTTTCAAGGAACTGCAAAATTTCAAACCCCAGGGATAAAAAAGCTTTTGAGATTGAGTCTGCCTGCATGGATTTGTGGGAAATGGGAGTGTGGAGGGGATAGAGTTGATTTCTTCTTAACTCTAAAAGAGCTATACAGGGATTCCCACATGGGTATTACTCAAAGACTATGCAGTAATTTGGGAGTTTTTTAGCAGTGGCAAAGGAAAGGGTGGCCTGTTGCAAAAGCAACTACCACAATAGCATCTATAATATTGTGAGGCCATGAGATCACCAGTATAGCTGGAGCCTTTGTCCACGCAAGGTGTGGAAAGGATATGATCTCTGTTGAATTTTCTCCTAATTGAAATCTAGGTGGCCAGTGAAGCCATTCTGCTCCTGATCCTATTTCTGTACAAGAAGATATATAATCCAAAGTTTCTTTTTCTTTAAAGTAGTTTTATTTGTTGATAAAGTGGTACTCAGCTCACTATAAATAAAATCCAAGTTGTCTTAACTGCATTTTAATTCATGTATATTCTAAACTATGAGCAAGTACTTGAGAAATAAAGAATAAGGTTTTGTTTGGTATATAGATTCAGAAAGAAACAAGGCTTTTAAACGTAGACCAAAAGTGTGCCAGGCTTTCTCCTAGTTCTGAATCAAATCAAGAAAAAATCATAACATTTTCATTTATTGATTTCGAATAAATTTTTCAAAAGAAAGAATTAAATTGGATTCAGAGTTTTCCTTTAGCCCCCCTCCAACTAAACCAAGTTTAGAACACCTTTTTGCTGTCTGGGATAAAGGTTAATCTATTAAGGTCACCAGGGTTCATTCACTTTTTTCCTCTCAACCCAAATACATGTGCAGAAAACAAAATCTTTGCAGGAGTAAAGTTAAAGGTGGTAACTAGGAAGTAAGAACTATCCTATGGGAAGGGAAACATTCTGTTCCTGGATGGAAACACCCACATTACAAAGGTAGGGGATAAGGGGAAAGGAGATTCTTATTCCCCGTTCACCCTCAAATTCAAAACCACACAGCTCTAAATGTCATATAAGTGTTCTATGGTTTTCAGGCTGGGGTTTTTCCATTCCTAACTCAAAGAGATGGTATCTCTTCTTGCCAGAAGAATCTGGAACAAAACCATATGAGAACCAAGAAAGGAAGGGAAGACAAAACAAAATTTGTTATCAATTTGTTTTAGCAGCAATTGCTTTCTTGATTTTTTTCTTTTCCTTTGTCCAGACAGAAGAGATCTGCTCAGGATTTAGAATAGAGTTAAATATGCAAATGCAAAATCCAATCTTTATTAACTGGTATTCAATACATTTAGGTCTTAGTAAAGTGCATCTGTATCTTCACTAATCAGACATCAAAAGAGCTCTGACATTTAAAGAAGCGCTGCATAATAAAAAAAAAAAACTGTAACCCAGAAAAAAAAATAAAGATGTTTTGCTGGAAGGAAGATAGGTCCATGGGAGTGAGCATAGCCTAAGCTCAGTTTTGGGCAACATACATTGCCTGATGCTGGCTAGAAAAGACAGTCAAAAACAGGCCATTGGCATTCTGAATAAACATCATACTCTACCTCATATTCAGATTCCAATGACACCTTATTCCTTTTCAGTTTTTCTTCAAACTCTGGATCAAGCTGTAGACAAACAGAGAAGGAACCACATGAGTTATTTAAGTCTGAAAAGTCTGATTTTATTTTATAAAAGTTGGGAGGGGGTGGTTATTCATGGTTAAGAGTGGAGAGAGTTTGAGGTGGGATGCTGTGTGCTATATAATTTTATCCCTTTCCAGACCGATCTATTATTACCCTCTAGGTAAATAATGTACCCAGTAGTTGGGGTGGGGGTTTTTTTGTTGTTTTTTTTTTGTATGATGACATAAAGCATACTTTTATAAGAAAATCACCTCTATCATAGCCACTGTGATGTGGTAGGGGAAGCTTATTTGTGCACAGTACTTCCAAATGTGGAGAAAAAGGAAAATCTATCTTAAACATTTTTTTTAATATAATGAACTTAGGGAGTCACTAGGTGGCTGAATAGACAGAGAGCCTGGCCTGGAGACAAGAAGTCTTGGCTTCAAATCTGACCTCAGACACTTCCTGGCTATGTGATCCTGAGCAAGTCACTTCACCCCCATTGCCTAGCTCTTCTCACTTTTCTGCTTTAGAATCAAAACACAGTTGTTGATTCTAAGACAAAAGGTAAGGTTTTAAATATATCTATGTACATATGTATAAGTAAGCAAACTTAATAACCACCAACAATTGATCATTTCAATATACGGAGAAGAAAACAAGGATTGTACATTATTAGGATTAAAAATAATAAAGGCTGATATATATATAAAAATTAGTAGTATTTTAATTAAAGCCATGCTGATAGATAAAGTCATTAGACCACGCGCTTGTAAGAATTCAAAACTGCCGCCCCAGCCATTATTACCTCCCATCTCTTCCTGAGTCTGCTGGCCAAGAGGCCTCCTAACCCAGGAGATTTAAACTGTTCTCTGCGTGGAGACGTAGGCGTCCCCACGCCCAAAGAACCAGAAACGGAAACCCGTTGGACCACGGGAAATGTAGTTTGATAATTTCCACGTGTCCATAGAAAATACATATATATACTTAAAGATGGCATCTCCCAAATTTCATTTTTACAACATGAAACTGCAAATCTCTATTACTTATGCTTTTTTCTAGTAATATGATAATAAATATAAATAATAAATATGATATGGTAGTCTCACAACTGTTTTATTTGTATCTTCCTAAACTTACGTCTCTATTTTCTTTTTTCTTAAATTTATTTTTTCAATTACATATAGAAACAATTTTTGACAATTATTTCTCACATTTTGTGATTCAGAGTCTCTCCTTCCCTCTCTCCTTCCCCCCTTTCCTCTGTGAGATGGTAAATAGTCTGATAAAGTTTTTCCCAATGCTTTTATGCCATACATATTTCCATATTCCCTCTGTCATGCCTGAAGACATGCTATATACAGCAAAAAAACTCATGAAGTAAATAAAGTGAAGGATGATATACTTTGATCTGTAATCAGATTCTAACAATTTCTTCTTTGGCTGTGGATAGTATTTTGTTTTCTTTTGTTTTCTCATGAGTCCTTTGGAGTTTTCTTGGAACCTTGTTTTGCTGGCAATGGTTTAGTCCTTCACAGTTGATCATCATACAATATTTCTGTTACTGTGCACAACGTTCTCCTGGTCCTGCTCATTTCACTTTGCATCAATTCATATGTCTTTCCAGGTTTCTGAACTTTCTTCTGTGAATTTAAAAAAAATTTTTTGATAGAATTTGCTCCTTTTGGCATGTTTTATGTCCTTATTATTACTAACTTTCCACTCCACTCCCAAGTAATAATTAAAACTCTCCCTTGTAACAAATATGTCAACCAAATTAACCCACACAGTGGTTGTATCTGAGAATGCATTTCTCATTCTGTATTTTTAGTCACTTACTTCTATGTCATTGTAAGTATGTTTTATCACTAAACTTTTGAAGACTTGGTTAATCATTGTTTTGATCAGCATTCTTATGTCTTTCAAAGTTGTTTTCCATCACAATGTTGGACTTAATTTATAAACTGTTATCCTGGTTCTACTGACTTCATTTTGCATCAATTATCAAAATCTGATTCAAGTTTTTCTGAATTTCGCCCTTTCATTATTTCTTGTGGTCTTCTTTATCCCTTATTTGGTCAAAACACCTCTTCCTCTATCTAAAATTTTCAAAGGTTATCTCTTTCTCTGCTCTTTGGATTTGATTATGATATCCATTTGGAACTTACTCGGGGTTACGGTTTGAAATGGTAGTCTAAACCTAATTTCTATAAGGTTGTTTTCCACTATTTTAGGAGGTTTGTTGAATGATGAGTCCTAACTCCAGGACTCACTGTCTTTGGATTCATGGGACACTATGCTACTAGGTTCATTTGCTTGGACACCTTAAAGTGGATGTCCTATAAATATCTCAGACTCAAAAGATCCAAAATGGGGCTTAAGATTAGCTTAGCACTTTGCCTGGAACATAGTAGGCACTATATAAATGTTAAATTCCCTTCTCTTTTTCCCCTTTTTCCTCAAATAGTCCCTATTTTCCCCAACTTCCCTATCATTGTCAAGAGCACCACTATCCTCCCAGTCACTCAAACTTACAATCTCCGCATCATCCTTGACTTCAGGAGCATTCACTCCATATATTCGATCTATCACCCAAATCTTATTGTTTCTACCATCACATCTCTTTTATCTATTATCTCCCATCTACTTGCAAAGCTGCTATCCTGGCACAACCCACTATCATTTCATGCCTGGACTATTGGAGTAACCTTCTGGTTATATAAACTTCTCACATGGCTGAATTATGAGAAAGAATAAATTCCTCAATCTTCTCCCTCACTTCTTCCCAAGACATTCCTTTTTCCTCTCCTTTTCCTTCATCTCTTAAAATCATCAAAATGAAACCACTATTACCTCCTCTCTTGCAAGCCCTGTATTTGTCTTCCTTAACTACCTCTGTGAGGCCAACAGTTTTAAAAAGGTACTTTTCTCTTCTAACCTACTATAATGTGTGATGGGAAAAAATATCTTAAGGTCTTGCCTCACAAAAACCAGACTAGTTTTTTCCTTAAAACTTAGTAAAACTGGGGGCAGCTGAGTAGCTCAGTGGTTTGAGAGCCAGGCCTAGAGACAGGAGGTCCTGGGTTCAAATGCGGCCTCAGCCACTTCCCAGCTGTGTGACCCTGGGCAAGTCACTTGACCCCCATTGCCCACCCTTACCAATCTTCCACCTATGAGACAATACACCAAAGTACAAGGGCTTAAAAAAAATACTCCTTAAAAAAAAAAAAAACTTAGTAAAACTGCCATCAGACTTTATTGGCCCAGAGGACTAAGGTGTAGACCATTAATTTGGTTCCCAGAGGACTAGGACAGTACAAAGTAAATCAGGAGCTCTTTCCCCAGGCTGCCCACTCACATACCTAGCAATGAGAACACAACGGCCAGGAAGATATGCCAATCAAATTTATGTCATTTCTTTGCTGAATATCCTTTTCCTACTAAGTCTAAGTAAACATTTTAATAACTGTTAGATAGTCAGCTAGTATCTAATTTCATTCCAGTACCCAAAACTGAAGCACCAAACTATCCTAAATTAGGCTCAGCCTACATTACCTCCCAAATTAGCAAAGTAGAATTAGAATGGCTTTGTCAAAATTAGGGAGTTTAGGGCCCTAAAGTTGGATCTTTAATTGGAATTTCAGGATTATCTCAGGATTCGGTTGAACTGCTTGGGATTTTTTATATGGCACTTGGGAGGGCACTGAGAATTGTGCCAAGTGTACTCTGTTGAGATTCTTTGGTGCAAGAGTTTGGGGGAAGCACTGGAAAAGACAATTCTTGATCCTCCCCAGGAACCCAGAGACATGTCCATAATTTGTGATATAAACAAATGTTCCCAAGTTCATTTGGAATTATGCAAATAAAACTACTAAAATGTCCATATCCTTTAACTCAGAGATTCTTACTGTGAGGTTCATTGACAAAAAAAAGGTTCCATATATATCAAAATATTTATAGGGGTCCTTTATTCTGATAACAGAAAATCTTGAAAGATGTACATGAACTGATGCAGAATAAAAAGTGGAGCCAAGAAAATAATGTACACAATGTCTACAACAACATAAATGGAAAAACTAGTCTTCATAAAACAATCAAAGGTGAACGCTGAAAAAATTACAAAGAATAAGCATAGCCCCAAAGAAGATATGAGAAGATACCTCCCCATCCCACTCCTTTTCAGAGGTAGAAATTCCAAGGGTGTGGAGCAATGCATATATTGTCAAATTTTTACTGATTTTTCCCCTTTTTTAATTTTCTTTTTAAAGTTCTCTTTTACAGATGATAGCCCTCTGGAAGATGAGAAAAGGGTGGATATAGTGAGAAATCTGGGCATTGTAAAAATAAATATCAGTACAATTGATTTAGAAACATTACTGCATTATAAAAAATTATAAACATGATGAATTCAAAGAAGTATAGAAAAAATTTCTGTGAACTGAAGCCAAGTGACATAAGCAGAGTAGGAAAGTAATATACATAATATTACATATACAATAATATTACAACAATGTAAATGGACAGACAAACCACAAATGAAACAAAAATGCATACTACAAAATTATAAAACCCAAGCTTGACACCAAAGAAGAGATGTAGGAAGATGTCTCTTTCCATCTCCTTTGACCAACTGGTATGAAGAGGTTTTAAACATGAGGAAAATTGCATATTGGCTTGTTTTCAGTATTAACTGGTTTTTAGTATTGTTTTTTCTCTTAAAAAAATAATTTGTTATAAGAGATGGTTCTCAAGGAGGAAGCTGGGTGACTCAATGGGTGACCTAGAGAAGGGAGATCCTAGGTTCAAATTTGGCCTCAGACACTCCCTAGCTGTGTGACCCTGGACAAGTCACTTAACCCCCATTGCCTAGCCCTTACCATTCTTCTGCCTTAGAATCAACACACAGTATTGATTCCAAGACGGAAGGTAAGGGTTTAAATAAAAAATAATAATAATAAGAGATGGTTCCCTAGGAAAGAGAGCAAAGGGAGCAGTTGCCAGGGGAAATGTAGGTAACATAAAAATAAAAGATAGCAATAAAAATCTGTTTTGTGGAGGGGGGAAGCTGCATCTGTTTAAAAATTTTAAAAGAGATAGCTTGCTCTCCTTCTTCCTCTCCTCTCCTTCCTATAAACTGTAACTCTCTTCTTTACAACTGCCAGTATGGGGAGAGTGAAAGAACCCTGCAGAATGGGCCCCAGGACAGGCCCCAGCATGAGTAGAAACAGTATCAGCACCCATAGCAGCCTCAACCACAGCGGGCAATACTCAGGCTCCATCACTCTTGGTGGTGTTGGGCTTGACTCAACATGGTGGGGCGGCAGAGCTCAGACTCCAGCAGTGGTACTCAGCCCGAGTACCAGAAGGTGCCCTCAGTAGTACTCAGGCCCTGACAATGGTATTCCCCCATTTATGAGAGTGTTCTGAGAGGCGCAGGGAGCAGGGCTGAGGCCCCTGTAATTATAGCATCTGCAACAGTGCTCAGACACTGGCAAAGGAGAACAGTAGCCATGCCCTCCCTCAGTGGCACTTGGGCCCTGGATCATGAGGTCGGGTCTCAGCTCTGGCACAGCTGAAGATGTCTGTGTACTCAAAGGCTGTTCAGGAGGATGGGAGTAGGGGTCAGGGGAGAATATGCAAATCACTTGCTCCCCACACAAATCATGGCTGAGCCCCCAAACTGAAGGGGCCTATCGGAATGGCCTAAACTCCAAACCCAAAGCACCAGACTGGCCTGAAATAAACCCAACATAAAAAAAAATATAAATATACAAGATGTAACCCTTCCAAGTGACTAAACTATATTTGGCTTTCTAGGTTTTACTTTGAGTACTGAGTTTACAATGCAAAGGAGTGTAATGCTTTGGTTCTATTCATCTCTTTATCAAAAGTTCTGTTAGCTTTGAATTTTCTGAGTGCCATTCAATTTGGGTTTCTTCTAGCTTTCTAGACTTTCTTTTTTCACTCTGTCCTCTGGTTCTAAAAGATATGGGCAAATTTCATTTTCTTGAAATAGAGAATCCAGGTTTGGGAGGTCTGGTGGGGGGAGGTGGGGTGTGATCATAGCTTTTAAAGAGTCTAAAGATTCTTAATGATCTATCCTTGACCTGTTTTCCAGGTCAGTTATATCTAATAGCTATCTTACATTTTCTTTTATATTTTTCAATCTTCAATGTTGTTCTAATAATTTCTATTATCACTTGTCACTGAGTTCTATTTATTCCATTCTATTTTTTAGGGAATCTGCTACATGGGGAAAGCTTTCTAGCTTCTCTTCTAAACTATTTATTCTGGGGGCAGCTGGGTAGCTCAGTGGATTGAGAGCCAGGCCTAGAGACAGGAGGTCCTAGGTTCAAATCCAGCCTCAGACACTTCCCAGCTGTGTGACCCTGGGCAAGTCACTTGACCTCCATTGCCTACCCTTACCACTCTTCCACCTATAAGTCAATACACAGAAGTTAAGGGTTTAAAATTAAAAAAAAAAAAACTAAACTATTTATTCTCCTTCCGTCTTATTCACTGATAATCTAATTTTTTATCTCATTTCATTTTTTCCAACCCCCTCTTCCCCTTAGAATCCTTATGGTCAAGTCCAGAAGCTCTCTGTGCTTATGGAATTTCTCTCTTCCAGGTTTGCCTCTTGAGGTTCTTTTGACCCAAAGTATTTCTTCATTGTATTCAGCATTTTCATCAGTTTATTCATATCTCCAGCCTCAGCTCCTTTTTTGAAACTATTAGCTAGGGCCATGTTCTATCTCTTCTCTACTTTTAGATATAGTGGTCACGATCTATTTGGTTCTGTCCCAGATTTTTATTTCCAGGAGTCTAGCCATTGAATTCTTCCTCACCTATTGTGTCTGAGCTCAGAACACTGGAAGGCTTCAGCCTCCTCACAGCATTACTGGTGAGGGTGGTACAGGAATCTCTCCTGGAAAAATCCTTAGCAGAGTGATACTGGCTTCAGGCCCCCTGAAGCATTTCTCCTCTTAATGGTCCTCGGAGCTTCCCTGATCAGAGACACAGTGTCAAAGGAGAAGTCACCCTGGAGTGTTTCTGTTCCAAAAACTGTCAGATTTCTAACTTCTTTACTTGAGTTTTTGTTGGATTCCTTGGTGGTACCATTCTCTCTGTGCTCACATGATTCTTACTGTCTTTTCATTCTGAGCTGGATTGGGGAGCATGCTGTTGAGATGGCAAGATGTCTACATGGTCACTACCACCTGTATTTGGGTCTTATAAAAACATAAGTAAAGGGTCCTTTGTCCAAGTTATTTTATAACACAAATTATTCACAGAGTTTTAAAGAATACACTATTGGGTTTATAAAGTTTCTTTTTAAAATGCAAATTGTTTTCAAATACCATTGCAAATTCTGCTTTGTTACTTTGTTACTGCATAGTTTGGTTTCACAAAAATACTTGGAATTTAAAATCTTTGGGGTTTTGGCAGCTAGGTGATGCAATGGATAGAGAAGACCTGAGTTCAAATCCTGATTCAGCCACTTACTATCTGCACAATCTTGGGAAAGTCAATTAAACTCTGAGTTTCAGCTTTCTCAACCATAGAATGAGGAAAACAAAAAGCATCTACTTTGCAGAGTTACCATCAGGGATCAAACATTGGTTAAGTGCTCTGCAAAGCTTAAAGTTCTATACAAGTATTGGCTGTTATTAGCTATTATTTTTTTAATTACTGATTGATCTTTGATAGCATATATGTGGGATAGCTAGACTCCTCTATGAACTTCCATGTCACAAGCTATTTTCCCATGAGATAAATATTTCTCAGGATTTTTCTTACTCAAAGATATCAAAACTAACCAGCAGGGAGGTCCAACCTCTTGAGATCCCATATATTCTCTCAATTGTTCTCACAGAAAATTATATTCATCCTGCTCGTCTCTGATTGGGTTGTCTCAACACCTGGTCTTCTCAATTATGGAGTCCTTGAAAAATCTTACTGTTATTTAAGTGGTAACTCTTACTGAATTAGTGTTCTTTCTTCTTCTAAAATTATTAATACCCATATAGCCTTTACAAAGCAAGTAAGTTATAACAATAGCTTTGATAATGATGACAAAATAGCTTACAGTTGCAGAGCACTTTTGTGTTTTACAAAAGTACTTCAATATGCATTAACAACAAATAGAAAATCTGTTTTGGTTCTCGAGCTTTCTGTTTTCCGACTTGTCTCCATTTTGCTATACTTCAAAGTACAAAAGGAATACCTAATTTCCCAGAAACCAAGAAAACTTTAATATAGTAACAAGATGCAAATAAATCTAGGTTTCAATATTTTGGAAATTACTTTTCAAAAAGCCCCTTTCCTTCTTGCTCTTCTCTGCTCTTATTCATAAGATTATAGATTTAGAGAAGATGTCTTTATTGAGGTCCAGAGTAACTTGCTCTAAGCAAGTAGTAAATGGCAGAGCTAGAAACTGAACCTAAATTCTTCTGTTTTTCAAATTGGTCATTCTTACTGGTGTTATATTAAAGGAGGTCACTAACTCTATTTGATGTATATGAAGTTGGAGTACAGAGATATGATAATATGGTACTTCTCCTTTATAACAGTTGCCCAGGCAGGATCCTTCAGGTCAAAGTGATTTATCCCTTCAGGACTCACCTGGAGTTAATTGATATTATTAATTGGGCTCTTCAGCTGGGATAATGTTGTTAATCTGACTGTGTTGGCTCCCTTCCCAAAATAAGCTTTGGAAACCAATTCAGGAAGGTACTTTAAACTTTGTATATATTTGATAAGAAAGATAATGGTAAGGGATAGAGGTAAAGGAGACCCTACTTTAAATTGACACTAATGAATCTCTAACTGCAGGCAATGAGGAATCAAGATGGTAGCTTCTCTCTGGTCCAGCCTGGCCAGGGCTAAACCAGAGTAGGCAAACTGCTGTGAAATCTTCAGCTTCTTCTTCTGTAGATCTTAAGCCTTAACAGTTGAGATATATCCACCCTTTCCACCCTCTTCTTCTTCTCCTGCCCACTTCCTGGATCCCTCCCGGGCCCTGGGAAGCCTAGATAGTTAGATGATGAAACTCCTAATATCTAGGGCAGTAGACACAGAGATGGTGGTCAAATACAAGTTGATAATGGTACAGGAAACACAGGAGGAGCTTGCAGGGTAGTGTTTGCAACTCTCTATCTCCAAAGACCAGGATCCACACTCCTCTCTAGCCTCAGGACAGGTAAAAGACCCCAGAACCTCTCTCAGGGTTCTCAACTGCTCTCTCCTGAGTCCGCATGCCTCTCTGGGAACATTCTATCCAACTGACTTATCTGTCAATCAAAAGTGAACTTCAAGCTCCCAGAGATTCAATATAACACTGGTGAGAGTAAGAGTACTGCTGCCCTTCATGAACAATAACAAAAATGAGACATTAAGACTTTTCCATAGTTCTAAAACAAATTTTTTTCTTACCTTTTCTTTAAAAGACTAAATTTCGAACCGGGGTTAAGATGGCGGCAGAGTAAGAAGCAGCTCTTAACCTCTCCTGACCGAAACATACAAAACTCCTCAAGGGGACATAAAAACAAGTCCAGACGAACGGAGGAACCCCACAACAGGGCACAGCGTGGAAGGTACGTGGAATCGAGACATTTCCAAGCTAAAAAGGGCTCTCACTCACTCAATCGCGAGCTGAGCAACCGCCCCACCCCCACCCCCTCCACACTCACCTATAGCTCCGAACCCAGC
>NC_058131.1:474530478-474530940 GCF_016433145.1 Gracilinanus agilis | reverse complement strand
TGGGTTTGTACCCCAAAGAGATCATAGATAAACAGACTTGTACGAAAATATTCATAGCTGCGCTTTTTGTGGTGGCAACAAATTGGAAAAGGAGGGTATGCCCTTCAATTGGGGAATGGCTGAACAAACTGTGGTATATGCGGGTGATGGAATACTATTGTGCTAAAAGGAATAATAAACTGGAGAAGTTCCAGGCGAACTGGAGAGACCTCCGGGAACTGATGCAGAGCGAAAGGAGCAGAGCCAGAAGAACTCTATACACAGAGACTGACATTCTGTGGTAAAATCGAATGTAATGGACCTCTGAACCAGCAGCAATGCAATGACCCAGGACAATTCTGAGGGATTTATGGTAAAGATGCTACCCACATTCAGAGGAGGGACTGCAGGAGAGGAAACATATAGGAAAAACAACTGCATGAACGCATGGGTCGGGGTGGACATGATTGAGGGTGTAGACTC
>NC_058131.1:474502142-474530383 GCF_016433145.1 Gracilinanus agilis | reverse complement strand
TAAAAAAAAAAAACCCTTAACTTCTGTGTATTGGCTCCTTGGTGGAAGAGTAGTAAGGGTGGGCAATGGGGGTCAAGTGACTTGCCTAGGGTCACACAACTGGGAAGTGTCTGAGGCCGGATTTGAACCTATGACATCCTGTCTCTAAGTCTGACTTTCAAACCACTGAGCAACCCAGCTGCCCCAAGAAACTTCTTTTAATAAACTCTGTGAATGAAATTTTGCTTCATTCACCTCCATATCTCTGGCCCTCTGACTCTTGGCTGAGGGTTATTTAGATCTACCTGGATTAATTAGAGGATCATAGTAAATTACCTACTGGGTTAGATTCTTATTTCCTTATTTCCTCTCTCTCTTCTTAATTGTAAATAAACTTCCATAAAACTCAAAAAAAAAAAAAAAAAAAAAAAAAAAAGACTAAATTTCTAGGTAGAAGAGCCCAGTAGGAGTCCATGAATTAAAGAATTAAAAGTACTTTGGTGTCATGGTCAAGGAAAACAGGTCAAAATGTCCCACTGCATATTTTACCATGATCCTTGTGTATCCTTATACTTGAAAGGAAAGAAAATTAAACCAATAAGAGTTACAATTATGACCTTTCTAGTGGCAGATGCCCACAGAATTGGAATGGATACAACTCTATTTGTGAACTGCTTGTTAGCCATGATCAAAAGCCAATGCAAAATGTGGTTATTTTACCAAGTAAAAACAGAATCCTTACTGTACAGTACTAATTCCTGAATGCCTTGAAACTGTCCAAGTCTTGTTTTTCTAACCCCAAGTTTTTACTCTGAATAATTCAAGTTATGGGGAAGGTTTGTGCTAGACTATATTGTACTTTGAATAGTTTCATTTAAACTATCAGATAGAGTTCAATAGTTGAAAATTTATTATTATGGTCAACATATATTTAGTTGGCTTTCTGAAGCAGTTTATGGGACTTATTAACAGTGCTAGCTTGAATGTAAGAAAAAATACATCTGTTCTCAAGCATTTACTTTTCTACTATTATACAATCACATGTTCAATTCTGAGTAAATGGTGAAGGATTAAGGGCAAAAATTGAATGAGCTGTTCCATGATTAAATATATGCTTCATTCTTTTCCCTTCATCTCATCCATCCTAGAGAAGTTGATACAGAGGTAGCTATATGGAATGAAAAAATACGGGACAGGGGCATTTCCTTTTTCCTTTCGTCCCAATCATTGCTATTTATGTTTCTTCCCTGTTCTCTGCCAAGCAGCCCTTCCATCCTTCCCCAGTTCTTCCTATTATCCATTTAACTACTAGTCTCCTACTAAATGCTACTATATCCTACAATATGCTACAATAACTACTATCATGTTCTTCTTAGGTGGTGAGATTTCTGCATGGTTAATAGTCTTACCATCCACCTTGGGTTTTAATACTTAAAAAAAAATAAACAAAGAGCTTCTCTTGGCCAAGTTTAATCTATCACATAAACCTCTCACAGAGTTTTAAAGAATACATTGTAGGGTTTTAAAAGTTTCTTTTTAAAATGCAAATTATTTCAAAAACCTTCACAGATTCTGCTTTGTTACTTTTCACTGAATAGATCAAGTCCATAAGAACACGGGGAATTTTAAAAACAGACCCAATATATCTCAATCTGATTTATACTTTTTTAATGTTATATCACCCATTATAGCAAAATCTATTGACTACATAGAATTCTCAAAAAAGGAACTGTCTAGAGGAGTGGAGTCAAGATGGCGGCTTAGTAGCAGCAAAAGCTAAAACTGCTCTGACAATACTTCCAAACCAGTCTTTTAAAAACTACCTCAAAACAACAGGAGTCAAAAACCAACAGCAAGACTGAGCGGAGGGGCTCTCCCACTGAATACAACTTGAAAAGTAGACAGAGAGAGTCGACTTTCACCAGTTACTGGAAGCAAAACTGCACACAGAGGAGTGCTAGCCAACTAACACACACACACACACACACACACACTCTCTCTCTCTCTCTCTCTCTCTCTCTCTCTCTCTCTCTCTCTCTCACTGCACTAGATTCCACAAATGGGCGTAGGCTAACTTTAGGATCCAGGGATCTTTGGCTATATCAAGAACAGAGCACCCCATACTCCACCCACACCCCTTGAAGTCCCCACAGTGAGACCTGGAAGTCCATAGTGCTGGGTCCTTTCAAGTCTACACTGCAGTGAAGACTTATCCCCAGGGCAAAATATCCCACAGAAAGCCATCAGCAGAGGAGACAGAATCAGTATCTTTCAGAATTCCCAGGCCATTGCCCCCCCCAAAAAAAAAAGGCTGGGAAAATGAGCAAACAGCAAAAGAAAGATCTAACCCTAGGAAATTCCTATGGAGACAAAAAGTAAAGCACAGAGTCAATAGGGAACAATAAGATCCAAGCAACCACATGCAAAACTTCCCCCAAAATGGAAATTAGTCTCAGGCACTGGAAGAACTCAAAAATGGAATTCAAAAACCAAATAAGATAGGTCAAAGAAAAATGGGAAGAAAAATGGAAAAAAGAAATGAAAGTAATGCAAAAAGAATAGCTTAAAAAAGTAAATTGGTCAACTGGAAAAAGAGGCACAAAAATCCAATGAATAAAAGAGTTTCCTAAAAAAAAAAAAAGAATTGGCCTACTGGAAAAAGAGGCAAAAAAAATCTAATAAAGAAAAGAGTTCCATGAAAAATAGAATGAATCAAATGGAAAAGGAGAATCAAAAGGTCATGGAAGAACTACATTCTTTAAAAATCAGAATTGGACAAATAGAAGTTAATGACTTCACAATACATCAAAAAGCAGTAAAACAAAAGAATGAAAAAATTGAAGAAAATATGAAATATCTCATTGAAAAAAACAACTGACCCGGAAAATAGCTCCTGGAGAAACAACTTAAGAATTATTAGACTACCTGAAAGTCATGATCAAGAAAAGGAAAGGTCTAAAAATAAATTTCAATAAAATCTAAAAAAATTATCCCTTCCAAACTCCCACTGAAATGTATGGGAATTAAGATTTCCCTCAAACTTGTCACTCAGGTGCTTTGGAACACAGCACAGTCTGTAACTCTTCTGAATTGTTTGCCATTAGACTAAAGTCCTCTCATGATTTATCTGAGTAAGATTACTATTTTTTCCCAGATGAGGTGTAAACAATTTATATTTGTATCTATAAAAACAAACACAAAAACATCCCCCAAAAATAAAGGAAAAACATCACATGTTTAATACTGTATAGATCACATTAAGTACATGAAAATATCATTAAAATGTCACTTGAAGATGTAAGAAGAGTAATACCATTAAAGTACAGATGCTTACTAATGCTATTGAGAAAAAAATACTTGTCAAGAGCAAGACAATAAAAAGACTGGAGTACCAAAGATTAGAAAAAGGTGGTTTTTACTAATGAAACTCATTTTATCATTCAAATATATCGCTATATCAAAATCATTCTCAGAAGAAATCCAGGGGAGCTTTTAGAAGGTTCGTCTTCATATGACTGTAAAACATCCGCTCAAAAAATGTTTAGGGGATTTTTTTTCCACTTCCTGTGGACTATGACATCTTATCCCCATTTAGGAAATAATGAACTATAATAAATAGAATGATAAACTGAAAATCAGAATGGCTCCAGAATTACAGAAATTCTCAAATGGAGGTGAAATACAACATAGTCTTATTCTATGCCATATATTTAAGGTTAAAAAACTCATCCAAGAGTTGGAGATAAATTTGTATCAATGACCTCAAAATTCACCTGATTTAAAACTCACTGAAAATCTATGGGTTATTATAATTAACATTAAACTTGGAAAAATGGCCTGTTTATTGAAGGTTTGCTTAATATCCAATGTGAAAAAAGTCTGATTTCAAGATAAAGAACTAAAAAATGTCAAAATCTATGAACTCAAGGTCAAATCATAAAGAAAAGAAGTGATTATAGCAAAGGAGGACATAATGTACATTGAAAAAAATTTAAAGATGTAAAAAAGTTATTATTAAAGTCAATAAATTTAATTATTTTACTTTGTCCCACTTCATTTGCATGCCACTACAATTCTGGCCCTTATCACTTCCAATAACCCTTACCTTCTATCTTAGAATCAATACGATACGTATCAGTTCCAAAGCAGAAGAGTCATAAGGACTAGGCAATGGGAGTTAAGTGACTTGCCTAGGGTCACACAGGTAGGAAGTATCTGAGGCAATATTTGAACTTAGGACATCCCATCTCTAGGCCTGGCTCTCAATCCACTGAGCCACATAGCTACTACTCTTGCCCTCGTCACTTCTTGCCTAGACAACTGTGACAGACTACTAGGTGGTCTTCCTTTTTCTTGTCTCTCCCTTTCCAATTAATAATTACTCCCAGAACTGACAGCCACTCCTCTTCTAAAAAGTCTTTCAGTCGCTCCCAATTGTTTATAGGATAAAATACAAACTCCTAGCCTTGCATGGAGGGCCCTCTATAGTTTAGCTCTCATTTTTCTTTCTGACCTAATTTTACATACCTCCCTTTCATGAACTTTTTTTTTTTTTTCAGAACGAATCTGACCCTCAAAGTAATAGACATTTGGAGACTTGACATATCAGTTAGTGGTATCTAAGCAGGATTCAAATCCAAAACTCTTTTCACTACAGCATGGTACTTCTTAGTCAAGATGGAAGATATGAAAACTAGGGAGAAAATGGATAATGGAAATGGAAAGGATAGCCTCATGCTAGACAGAACCATTTGATATCATCAGTAAAAGTACAAAGAAATGCATGCTGGATGGATATGAAAGGTGTAAATAAAGTGCTACACGACAAAAGAACTGAAAAAGACCATTACCATATTGAGGGAGATTAAAGAAGGTTTTACAGTGAAGGTAGTATTATTTGAGCTGGGCTTTAAAAGGGGGGCAAGATTTTAACAAGTAATGACAGGAGGCATATTTTAGTCTCAGAGGAAAACATGAGTTAAGGCAGAGAAGCAAAAATATAAGGTGTACAGACAATAACAAACATTACAGTTTGGTGTAAAGAATACATAGAAGAAGATATTACTAGAAAAGTAAGAAAGGATCAAATTGTGGAGAATCTAGGCTAAAAAGTTTGAATTCGTTGAGAAGTATAGCCGACAGGCAACAGAATTTGGTGATAATTCTCACTTCTTTATGCTCTATCACTTTTTGGCTCTATCAATTTCCCTGCACTTAGTACTTCCAAATTCCTGACAGATACTAATTTTCAGGATTCAGAAATAAGAAATTAGAATTTTTAAAACGTTATTCTTCATTTTTCATCATGCTTTATTTTCATGTTTTTTAAGTAATGAGTGACAATAATAAACAATAAATCTTTTTTCTGTGATAGGGTTATACTAAAAGTTTCCCCCAAAATGACACAATAAATGTATGGCTTGTTATTATTATGAAGTAATTGATTGTTATAATATTTTAAAATATATCTGGCAACAAACTGACACTTCTTTTTTCCTTCTTAAAATACTCCCAGCATTTTTCATTTACTTTATTTATTATCACAAATATCTTCTAAAAGTGTTTGTTAAAAAATAAATATTAAGTTTAGTAATATTTACTAACAACTAAAATCTATAGCAAATATTCAAGCACTGGAAGATGTTAGGGAACATGATTGGGTAGCATGTGAATAACAATATTTAGATCTTCTCAGCAAGGTTGACGCAAAACCACATGTCAAAATTGGCAAATTATGGACTTATTATGCTTCTAAAATTTGTTATTTTTTGGAACCACTATGCCTATAAACTTATTAATATTCATTTTATTTACAAGAAATCACTATTAGCTGCAGACAGGCCCACAAACATGCACTTATAACATGGCAACAGTTACAAGCATGACTGACTGATTAGAGACTTCTCTCCTAACTCATTCCTGGCCTAATTCCCAGAAATATCGACCTTAACCTTCTACTCCACACATCAGAGTTTCTTGCTCTTGCTTTTAACATGATATTAGTGGATTCCTTGGAACTAGTAGCATCTCTGTGTTGACTGTTAACTTTGTTTTTGCAGAAGAATCACAATATTGTCTTGGTTTCTTGACTGATTTTTCTTAGGATATGGAAAAACATATAAATTTACTGAGGAATGATGAAACACTGTTTTAGCTATACGGTTAGTACTGTTATGCAGCTGGGCAGTATAGTGGACAAAGTGCTGGGCCTGATGTCAGGAAGAGGAGTTTAATTCTAGCCTCAGACTCTTACTGGCTGTGTGACCTTGAGAAAGTCATTTAACTTCTGTTTGCCTTAGTTTCATCAACTGCAAAATAGGGTTGTTATAAGGATCAAATGAGATAATAATTACAAAGTGCTTGGCACAGTCCTTGGCACATAGCAGGTATTAAGTATATGTTTATTTCCCTTTTCTTTCTACCTTCTAAGGTTGATATAAGGGGAAAATGAGATTTGTATAGCATTTTGCAAATCTTATAGGCACTTATACAAAGGAAAGCTATTATTATTGTTGTTGTTGTTATTATTATTATTATAACTACTTGTGTGTGTATTATGCATTCCTGAATGACCTCCTTAAAAACTCAGGGTAGTGTTCTTAGCCTATTAGATTGACACTACTTTCCAGTAGCCTGAAAGGATGGTTTTTATATAACACTTTAACAATTGCTTCAAATTCCTCATTTCATCCAAAGGCACAACTGCATGGAAAATGTAGTGAGATTGCACCTACAGGGTAACTCTGCTTAACTGCCTAGATTAAAAGGAAATAGTAACACAAGACACAGACATCAGGGGTAATGGGAAGAGCAATGGATTGAGAACAAGGAGACTCAAGACTTGGACAAATGACTTCACTTTCCTGGACCTCAGTTTCTTTATTTGTTAATGAGACTTGAATCTAAAGGTCTCTAAGCTCCCTCCCAATGTTACAGCTCAGGAATACAGTTGAATATACCTTCATGATACGAAGCCTTAAGAGTTTGGTCGACTTCCATGGGTAGGCAAACTTGCTAACACTCTATGTATCTTGCCTCCCTTTCACAAGCAAAACCTCAGGAAAAGCTGTCTATAATTGTTGCCTCCATGTTCTCCTCCTCATACTCACTTCCTTAACCCTCTGTGATCTGACTTCCTACCCTCTCTCCAAAGTGACTTGTGTGTGGTATTATAATTTCTTAAATGCCCCCAAAATGGCCTTTTCTCAGTCTTTATCTTTCTTGACTTTGTTTTGGCATTTGACAACCACTCCATGCAAAATTTCATCTGGCCTGGTGGGTCACTCTGCTGGGTTCCTAGGTCCTGCTTCTCTATGTACTCAACTCTCAAATACCAGGAATATTTCTCTTTTGAGCCCTTCATCAACTCTTCTTTGAAGCCTCTCTGTTTCGATCTGTCCAGGTTGGCAGTATGTGTCTCTGCTCTACTGCAACAAGCTAAAGATGATAGGACAGAGGTACAAAGTACTATAAAATAAGGGAAGTTTATTTCTGGAGTGAGGCAGGATGAGGAAAAATTTCATGGTGGAGATGATATTTAAGTTAGGGCTTGAATGACTTAGGATTTACATAGTGGAAATGGGGTGAAAGAGACTCAGTTTTCTCATCTGAAAAATGAGAATTATAGATTAATTCTATTAATTAATTATAGATTGGATAATCTCTAATGCAGCTAGGTGGCACAATGGATTGAGTGCCAAGCCTGAAGTCAGGAAGATTTATCTTCCTGAGTTCAAACCTGGCCCCAGACACATTAACTGTGACCTTGTGCAAGTCACTTAATCCTGTTTGTTCCTCATCTGTCAAATGAGCTTGAGAAGGAAATGGCAAACCACTCTAGTATCTTTGCCAAGAAAACCCAAAATGGGATCAACAAAGAGTAAGGCATGACTGAAATGAAAAAACAACAAAACTCCTTCTAACTCTAACATTGTTAGTCAAAGATAATTTTGAGATTTTGACCCTAGGTATCTGGAAAAATAGTGTCATTAATAGAAATTAGAAAGCCAGAAAGAAGAATTGATTTGGATTAGATTTCCCAGAATTCTCTCCACAAACTCTTTACTTTAGCCAAACTGATTTTCATTGTCTCCCCCAAATATGGCTTAGGAATTCCTGTCTCTATATATTTATTTATTTTTGCTTTCACCTTCTCCTCACCTTACACATAGTTGTCTTTTAAGCTATTGAAATCTTATCCATCCTTGAAGTCCTATTTTAACTCTCATCTCTTCCATAAAATTTTCCCTGCTCATCCTACAGGAAAAAAAAGGCTTTCCCCCCTTCCAAACTTGTCTAGCACTTCTGACTAAACTACTCATAAAATCTACTCATAAAAACTACTCATCAAATATGGCCTTACAGAATAATTTCTAAATGTATACATATCAAATTTCCAGCTATATTTAAGTTTATAGGAAGATGGGAACCATGTTATATAGCATCTTAATAAACATAATGGTGATGCTGGTGGTGATGGCGGTGCTGCTGCTGCTACCAGCCTTTATATAGCACTTAAACATTTGCAAAATACTTCATAAATATTTCCTCATTTTATCCTCACAACAATCCTATGAGGTGGGTGCTGTTGTTATCCTATTTTACAGATAAGGAACTTAAGGGACAGTGGTTAAGTGACTTCCCCAGGGTCACAGATTTAAGTATCTGGGGATATGAATTAAAGTCTTTCTAATAGATAGAGTAGGTACAGTGCTTCTACTGATATAGTTTGTCATTGATATTGATGAACATGGGTATGATGATGTTGACAATAAAAAGAAAAAAAGGAAGGCTCCTCAATTTAAAATAAAATCGTCTTTCTTAGAGTGTCTTTTAATATGCTCTGTCTGGCCAGTTTCAAACTATTTAAAAGACTGAATTTGCACTAATGCACTTGGGGCATAAGTTGGAAAATAGGAAACCTTTATGTAATTCTAAGTTTTAAAACTTTCTCCTTTTCTTCTCCATAGAAGCGGGCATTCATTATAAGATAGTAATATTTCCTATTACAAAATTTTAAGCACTTAAAAGGAAGAAAATTTAATATGTATCCTTATTAGTCACCTACAAATAGGCTTCAGACATCGGATTGCTGGGAACATCAAAATTCTCTTTCAGCCTTTTGCTCTTAATTTTGATTCTACATTTACTTTACCAAATTACTTTCATTACAGCTCATGGTGTTCTCAGACATAGACATACATTTAAAAATTGAGTTAATGTCATAGATGCATAATTCCTTGCCACTAAGAATTGCTTCTGTAAAATTATTACAAAATTCTGCCTCCTTTATTGGATATAATACTGAGCAGAGGATCAAGAAATATGGCTAAATTTTTATGTTGACATAAATTGAAATTGAAATGTTCAAGGTTATAAAATACACTGCCCTTCATATGTGAAGATAACACTAATAGGCTCATCATCAATAAGGTATTCATTTACTCAAGGGTTTACAAAATCATAATAGGATTTTGAGCTGAAGAGTTCTTAGAGATTATATCTAGTTTAAACCTTTTGTTTTAGAGATGAAGAAAATGAGATCTGGAGGGCTTTAAGTGTATTCCTCAACATCATTCATTTTGCAAATTGCAGCAGCAAGATTTAGTCATTCCCACTTTTATTGAGAACTTTATAAACATAACAACAATGAACTAGGTGCCTAAGGATGCATAAAGATAACAAGAGAAGATTACTGCCTTCAAGGAACTTCCAGTCCAGAAGGGAAGACAAAGAAAGTACATAGAGCATGGTAAATATGTAAGATAAAAGAGGTCCCAAAAGATGGAGTGAAGTTTTAAGCTATTAAAGCTTAAATAGATAATAAATAATAAACTTATGGTATAAGTAACATATATTATAAATGGTATAAGTAGCATATATTATAAATGGTATAAGTAATATATTTTATATATTATAGAATGTTCAATATTAACATAAATAAAAATAAAATAATTATCTATTTAAACTATTAAAGCTTAATATTACACTAAGATGTTTGTGGTATCCTACCTAAGCAAAGTACTTAGCACTGTAAAGGATATAAAAGAAGTATAAAGACAGAAAACATTATTATTTAATTATAAAGACTAGAGATACAAAGATGAAGTATTTAAATATTGGATGATGACATGCCAAAATAAATGGTATGGGTAGTAAGAAAGTGGGAATTCTTTCTTTGACTCTCTCGTGACCCACGTCACCTATTTGTGAGCAAGTATTACAGTCAATCAATAAATATTAAGTCCTTAATGTGAGTCAGGTCTTGTGCTAAGAGTGGAAATATTAAGAAAGGCAAAAGACAGGCCCTTCTTTCAAGGAGCTAATGGTCTAAAGAAAGAGATATCAAGCTAACAACAATATATAAATAAGATTTAGTCAAGATTAATTGGAGAAAAACAACAGAGAGAAAGAGCTAGAATTAAGAGGAATGACCAGTGGGTCTCAAACTTTTTTGGCCTACCGCCCCCTTTCCAGAAAAAATATTACTTAGCCCCCTGGAAATTAATTTTTTTTAATTTTAATAGCAATTAATAGGAAAGATAAATGCACCTGTGGCCATCACCACTCCCCTGGATTGCTGCAGTGCCCACTAGGGGGCGGTAGCACCCACTCTGGGAATCACTGTTATAAAAGTATGTACAGGGGGCACCTGGGTAGCTCAGTGGATTGAGAGCTAGGCCTAGAGATGGAAGGTCCTAAGTTCAAATCTGGCCTCAGGCACTTCCTAGCTGTGTGACCCTGGGCAAGTCATTTGACCCCCATTGCCTAGCCCTTACCACTCTTCTGCCTTGGAGCCAATACCCAGTATTGACTCCAAGATGGAAGGTAAGGGTTTTTAAAAAATGTACAATTATTATTTAAACAGAATATAGCATCACATAATGGATATCTGAACCTATAGTCATTTTGAGGGTCACAGGATACACTAATTCACAAAGAAACTTCTAAGAGCTATTAAATAAATACTTATTTCAGAATATCAGAGGCAAAATGGTGCAATGGAGAAAGCACTGGATTGGGAGCCAGGGGACCTGATTCAAAGCTAAGCTTTGCCACTAGCTGTATGACTTTGGTCAAACTTATTTATCTTTCTTGGTTGAAGATTCCACATTTACAAAATGGGGTAGAGGGAAGGAGAGTCACACTAGAAAATATCTTAAGTCTCATCTGGATCTTTATCCTATGATCACAGGATGCAGCACAGGTTTTCACTGTTAATGATCAGGTCAGTTCTACAGCATATGGCATTTAAGTTTCCTCATGAAATGGGGAGGAAATTAAAATTGTGCTGAATAAAAGTCAGAAGCCCAATCTCTTCCCTGCCTCTCAGTTAAGAAGAGTTGATATGGAGCGGGCTCCTTCATCAAGTTCAGGAATGCTCAATGGTGAGATTAAAGGGCACGGCTCTTGGTTTACAGGTGGCCAAGAGTCGCTCCTCCATGGAAGTGGACATGATATAAATGACTTCTTGTAAATAAAGCTACCTCTCTGATGACTGGCTAATTGGGATTCAGAGGAATGAGCTCTTGGTGGACTATTTTCAGTTGTTCAGTCACGTCCAATTCTTCCTGACCCCATTTGGGGTTTTCTTGGCAAAGATACTGAAGAGGTTTGCCATTTCCTTCTCCACCTCATTTTACATGGGGAACTGAGGCAAACAGGGTTAAGTGACTTGCCCAGGGTCACATAGCACTTTATCCACTGTGCCACTTCGCTGCCCTTTTCTGGATTATATAAACAAACTAACAGGCAAACTCTCTTTCTCTTGCTTCCTTTGAGAAGACAGTTCAGCACACAGCAGAGTGGACTAGTGTTCAGGTGTAATTTGGAAGGGGGCGCATTTCTGTTCACGTGATGTTTTTCTCTTTAGAAGCATTTGGTGGTGACTTGGGGCACAAGCACATAACAGAGCTAGACAAGTATTTGCACAGTATCTGAAAACATAGTTCATGAACAATGTTTGTGGATTTCAACTTCTGTGCTGAGAGGGGATTCTGAATTCCCTCAACCAGCGATGGGTAAACTACAACCCACAGGCCAGATGTGGCCCCCTGAAATGTTCTATCTGGCAGCACAACATTATTCCTAATCTGACAAACACGAGTAGAATACCATACAATGAAACTTCGAAAGAGTTGCCTTAGAAACAGACTAACAGACGAGCATTTCCTTTCCTTTGGCCCCCTCTTTAAAAAGTTTGCCCATCACTGGTCTAAACAATATGGTCCTAGAATCAAGAGAAGGAAGCTTTTCTGCACAGGAATTTGTCTCATGGGTAATGAGAGTCTGCAAATATAAGAGTTTCTAAGTTTAAACTTTTTATACAGATAAGGAGATTTCCTGATTCAGTTTGCTTCCTGGAGGAAGAAAAGGATTATTTACATAATTCTGTGTAGCATCTTCCTTGGATAGTGTAAGTGTGGTGGAAGAAGGGAATTTCATATTCTGCTATTTATGGAATTGAATTGAGTTCTGAAAGAACTGACTACAAGAGAGAGGAAATTCACTGGAATTTCTGCATGTGGCTTCAATAGTAACCTCAAATGGTAACCAGGTTGTGAAGGCAGTGCTTTATTTTAGTCCTTTATGTATTTTCTGCAGCTATTCACAGGCTTTTATGAAGTCTTTGTATTTTATGCATTTTCTATGGAGTAAAATAATGGCCACCCTGACCCAATTGGCATCTACCATTTTGAAGGATTATACAAAAGATAAGAACTTCTTTTTCCCCGTGATCCCCTGCATTTAGGGAGATCTAGACATGAGATATACTATCAATCTGCTAAGAGATTTTCCCGAAGAAACTCCAAGGAGAAGTGATAAGTCAAAAAGAGATAATAATGCTTTTAGAGTCATCACCTCTGGAATGGGTTTGGTCCATGAGAGCCCATAGTTTTAGGTAGGACAGATTCAGATTCAAGGCAAACCATAATGTGTGGGTTTCCAACCCCTTAACATTTTCATCTTGGTGAAATTTCATTTAAGTGAATGCCAAGGGCAGCCTTGAAGAGGAAAAAAAGGAAGACAATACAAAAGGACAATATACAGGCTGAAAAGGAGAGAAGGGGGCTAAGGGGGGAGGGAGAATATACGTGGATTATAAATAAAGATATACCCCCACTGACTTATTCCAGGAAAATATCTTAATGAAATGACATGATAGAAGAAATTAATTATAAATGTTATAAATGGTTAACTGGCCAAATGATGTAATGATAACACTTTTCTGACTTCATGGTAGTGTTTAATGATAACTTATAATTGTAAAATTTTTTAAATATATTGGTCAAGGCAACATTATAAAGAACAGGCCTATATGGGATGCCAGTCTTTTTTTTTTTGGGGGGGGGGGGTTAGAGAAGTATGAACTTCCAAGTCCTTCCTTCTTCCCCTCTCCCCATAGGCCATTCCCCTCACCAAAGATTCAGCTACCTTGTTTCATAATCAGTATATCCCTTTCTTAGGGAAAGCAATAAAGTGCAATGGAAAGAGTATTGCATTTGATGTCAGAGGGCTTGAGTTTGCTCCTTGCCATTTTAACCAACTGTGAAATTTTGAGATCTCTTTGTATCTCAGATTACAGTTATGTCCAAAACTTTATGATCTGATTTGGAGTTTTCTCAGCTAAGATACTGCAGTAGTTAACCATTTCTTTTTCCAATTCATTTTATAGATGTGGAAACCGAGGTAAATAGGGTTAAGTGACTTGCCAAGGGTCTCACAGTTTGTGTCTGAGACTGGATTTGAACTCCAGAAGATGAGTCTTCCTGACTCTAGGCCTAGCATTCTACTTATTGTGCCACCTGGCTAAACTCAAGATGCCTAGTTATAAATTATAGGAATTGGACTAGATGACCTCAAAGGTTCCTTCTACTAGATATATGTGATTCTCCTTGTTCCTCACTCTAACAAAAGCAAGGGTCCAAGGCAATCACCCCAATTTGGCAGATCCTAAGGAGAATTCTGAACAAAAGACATAGATAATACCATTTTTTAAAAACCCTTAACTTCTGTCTTGGAATTGATACTAAGCATCTGTTCTAAAGCGGAAAAGGCAATAAAGACTAGGAAATTGGGGTTAAGTTCCTTGCCCAGGGTCACAGAGCTGGGAAGTATTTGAAACCACATTTTAACTCAGTACCTCCCAACTTCAGGCCTGGTATTTTATCCATAGTGCTATTTAGCTGCCCCTTTTAATGTCACTGGTAACCAAGGAATTGAGAAAACAGATCTTCAAAACTTCCTGGAAACAATCTTTCTCCTACTTTTATATAAATATTATTGCTCTAAAAGACTAATAGTCTTTTTTATATAGTCTCACCTTTACCACAAAAACCCATAAAAAAAAAGATATCCTGTTAAATAATACATCTCATACTCATAATGTAAATGTAAACCTCATGGATTTGATTCTCACAAAAAAAGCAATAGGGAGAGAATCAAGTTTGCTCCAAAGTTCCTGCAATCACAATAGAGTGATCTTCACCAAGACACCAAGCTTAGATTGTGGCAGACTTTGCCAGTGTTCACAATAGCATAGTATTTAGAACTTTTCCAGTATAACCACATAATTGTGGAGTGTTGCAAGCTAGGACAAAAATAGATGTTAAATATTATTTATCATTATACTTTGAAGTCACCCTCTTCTACCCAGATAAGACTGGGAAGGGTCCCATGTCAAGAAAATGAAACTAAGTTTTATCTGCAAAACCCAAGTCTAAATTGCTGGGTACAAAAAACTGGTACCCTCCCTGGGTGATATTGTCTTCCATTTTCCTTTTCTATTGTCAGAGAAAGAGCAGAGTGTTGTAAGAAAGTACTAGCCAGGAGGTGTAAGATTAAAAATTAATACCCAGTACGCCAAGTATTATATTTTATAAGATTTATTAATAATCACTTGAAGTAGAAGAAAGTGATAGCCCGAGTAAAGACCAGTTTCGCAGACAGAGAAAGTGGGAGAAGAGAGTGCAAGAGGGCAGAGTTACTGAAACTTTTATCTACAAAACCGAAGGATGTAATGTGAAGACAAAAGTAGGATTCTGGGAAATGAAGTCCAAGGGTACAAAATTCTAATTACACAGAAGAGTACACATTTTTCTACAGAAAGCCTTTCCCAACCCCTCTTAATTCCAGTGCCTTCTTCCTAATCCTGCATATAGTTTGTTTTGAATATAATTCCTTGAAGGCAGGGATTATCTTTTGCCTCTTGTATTGCCTAGCACATAAGGGGCTTATAAATGGTTCTTGACTGATAAGTCAGATTGACTAATTGATGCTATAGTCTTAGCCTTTTTAATAATTAGTTGAGTAAATCCTATTAATTTTAATTGTTCCTGGCTGCAAAATAAGAGAATTGCCTAGAATTCTATGATTGTTAACACTTGGTGATTCTTCATTTGAAGACTGTTTATTGATCACTTTTCCACTGAGGAATACTTTTCACTATTTTCCAGGCTGCACTCTCGATTGTTCTCTGGACTTTTTCAAACATGCTACAGAAATTTCTTCACCCTACAAGTTCACTCCTTCCCTGTGCTTTCCATCTGATTGGCTGGTTCCTTCGAGCATCTTCACATTAAGGAGGAAGCCTAGGCCAGATATAAGTTCATTTCTTTCAAAGATGAACTCTTGATTCAACTTTCTTTACCAGCCCTGTATTGAGCACCTTCATCTCCATTTCCTCCTCACTACAAACACTTTTCAGATTCCTTTTGTGGGTTGTGTTCTCCCATCAGAATGTAAAAAGCTTCTTGAAAGTAGAAGCTAGTATTTGTTCCCTCATCACTTAGCACAATGCTTGGCACATAGTGTTTAAATAAATGTTTGCTAATTTGACTTTTTGATCTCATATGCCTGTTAGTTGTGTACATATCTTGGATACCAATCCTTTATCAAAGATATTTGGTACAAGAATTTTTTCAACCAATCACTTCCTTTCTTATATGATATACATGAATTTTGCTCATATTTTTTCAATCTCATGTAATAAAACACTACATTTTCAATCTCATGTTTTTCTTTTGTAAAAGCCTCTATCGCTTATTTGGTCAAGAATTCATATCTTTTCCAGAGCTGCAAAATGTATGTGATCAGTTCCTATTCTAATTTTTTTATGGTATGATCTTTGTCAGGTCATATGTTCATTTTGAATTTATCATAAAAAATGGTATAAGATATTGGTCCAAATATAACTTCTTCCTAACTGCTTTCTAGTTTTCCTACCAATTTTTATCAAAGAAGTTATTTCCTAAGTAGTTCACACTTTCCAGTTTATCAAGATCAACCTAAAGAGATTCCTCCTACTGTTACCCCTTTGACTAAGTGGACCATGAAAAGCAAGTTAGAAATGTAAAAATTCTTTGTTCTCTTTGAGTTTACACTTGTGAAAGGGAATCCTTTATTCTCTTTGCATGGTTGGAGCTAACACTTTAGTTAACCCTAACTTAAGTACCTCACTAGATTGTGAAGACAGGATTAACTCTCCTTTGTCCACCTTTTGATTGAATCAATACAAGCTTGAACTAAGTGGAGGAGCTCCCAAACCACTTAGTGAATTCACACCCTCAGAAACTCAGCCAGGAATCTGTGAACCCTTTTGATTTGTATTCACCCCTCCAGAAGTGTGAGAAGTGGTTCCCACAAACACTTTCCCCTGGGAAGTGCTAGACAGTTTGGAAGACAAGAAGCCACTATAAAAGGCCCTGAATTTCTGGGGCTAAAGGAGTCAACTTCAAGAAGGATGTTGGCTTTAAGAAGGAGTTGGACTTGGAGAGGAAAGTCAGCTTCAAGAAGTTCAGCTTAAGGAAGAAAG
Organism: Gracilinanus agilis; assembly: GCF_016433145.1. Classification (NCBI taxonomy): domain Eukaryota; kingdom Metazoa; phylum Chordata; class Mammalia; order Didelphimorphia; family Didelphidae; genus Gracilinanus; species Gracilinanus agilis. Next base: position 474,513,591 of record NC_058131.1, on the reverse strand, counting down.
TCAGCCTCAGGAATCACCTTCAGCTTGAGTCATTGTGTTGACCTCTCTCCCTGGAGGGAACTTGGGTGAGTGGTAGCTGGCTTTCCTTTCCTGTCTTCTGGAGAGAAGTTTCCCCAATGAATCATTTTACATAATCAGAAACTACAATAGTTAGAGATAAGAGGGAAATGAAAGAGATAGGAAGAGAGTGAGAGCAAACCAATGCTTGCTAGACACATTGACAATAAGTCAATTAGGGGGCAATCCCCTTTGGCATGCAAGTTTACATTCAAAATGCTTGTGTTCAACCCACCACAGTTCAATCAGTTATACTCCAAAGTTCATGCTGAATATTCTGATGCCATGGAGGTTTTCTTCTGGCATCTTCATGATGCTTTCTTCAAACAATTCATCTTATAGATTCAAAGAGCTATCAAGCTCCTTTTCCTGAAATGTTTCTTTCTTAAAAGATTATTTTAGTCTGTATAACAATTATACAATTCCTATGACAATTATGCAATCCCCTCTGAGGAGAATATTGACCAATACTCAGATCAAGTCAGTTAATCATTGAAGCTCATGGCTTTCAATCTTGGCTGAAATGCTCCCTCTCAAGGGCCATTTAGGGGTACCATGCCCCTTAAGAAAACTTTACCACTTCCCATATAAGACTATAACCCATCACTGAGTAACCAAACCCCTTGGGTTTGCTCCCTTCTTTGGCATGAAACTGTAACAGCTCTAAAAGGCATGTCTTTTAATTGTCCCATCCATTGTAATGTGGAGGCAAGATATTTAGAGGTACCATGCTACTTAGAAAAACTTCCACCTTCCAGAAGAGATCATATGTCTCATCCACTACATTTTTACAAATGCAGAGGTGGGTAATATTTAGGCACTTCACTTCAGAAGGCCCTTTAAAATCAATTAAATTTTTAGATCATTAAGTTTTCCTGGACCTTTACAATGGTATTTTCTCCACTCCAGTCATATGGGGAGGTACAAAGACAATGCAACAGAACACATGGCCAACAGCCAAAACACAGTAACTTAACAAACAAAATTGGATCTTAAAACAAAGAATCAACAAATACACTATATGCGACAGGATACAGGGACTGAATTTAAGAGTACCCCCCCTTTTTTTTCCCAATTCCAATGCTCCTTTACAGAGACTTCTTCATTATTTTCCAGCCCTACTTCCGGATCATCCATGTTACTTTCATTTTGAGCTTTTAATTCAACTCTGAGTTCAACTAAACAATTGTCTTGTTTCTTCTTAGAGAAGAACATGTAAACTACCAGACCTATATTACCGGCTAGGAATAGTGCTATATGGAGCCACTGTGAAATGTTCTCTGGAATTATGGGCCATTTTAGATATACAAGAAATAGCATTTTCCAAATTTGTGTTATGCTGCTCAGTATCATGTTTGGTTGCTTATTTATTTTTAAAGTTTAGGACTTACCTTTCTTCAACTGAGGAATTAGTTACTAATAGCTGGCCGAGGGCTAGTTTAGAGATAGCAGAAGGGAAAGTATCAGAAGATTATGGGTACTTGTTATCCCTTTGTGGTTGCCAAAAATGTAAGAATTAAATTTTAATGGTTGACTAAAATAAATGAAAATTATAAATATGGTAGTCACCAATTCAAAGTATTATTGCTCAGTCAAAATGACCTTTAATAGCTTTTATTGACAAAAGAGATGGAAAGAGTGAAAGTAGAGAAATACAAATGGGTAGAGAAGACATTAGCCTTTGTAACTAAATATTGTTCTGGTGCTAGACTCAGCCAGGACTTGTTGACCTTCAACCAGAATTAAACTCTCTCCAGAAGACAGGAAGGGAAAGCCAGCTACCACTCACCCAAGTTCCCTCCAGGGAGAGAGGTCAACACAATGACTCAAGCTGAAGGTGATTCCTGAGGCTGACTTTCTTCCTTAAGCTGAACTTCTTGAAGCTGACTTTCCTCTCCAAGTCCAACTCCTTCTTAAAGCCAACATCCTTCTTGAAGTTGACTCCTTTAGCCCCAGAAATTCAGGGCCTTTTATAGTGGCTTCTTGTCTTCCAAACTGTCTAGCACTTCCCAGGGGAAAGTGTTTGTGGGAACCACTTCTCACACTTCTGGAGGGGTGAATACAAATCAAAAGGGTTCACAGATTCCTGGCTGAGTTTCTGAGGGTGTGAATTCACTAAGTGGTTTGGGAGCTCCTCCACTTAGTTCAAGCTTGTATTGATTCAATCAAAAGGTGGACAAAGGAGAGTTAATCCTGTCTTCACAATCTAGTGAGGTACTTAAGTTAGGGTTAACTAAAGTGTTAGCTCCAACCATGCAAAGAGAATAAAGGATTCCCTTTCACAAGTGTAAACTCAAAGAGAATAAAGAATTCCCTGAAATCCCAACAGCACTGATCCCACAGAATGCACCAACTATTTCTTCAATTCTGAATGAGGAGATAACTGAGAATACTCCCACCCAAGAACTTCCACAGGAGATTCCCCAACATTTTATATCCCAGACCAACAGACATTTGAACACTGCCCTCCATATCCACACTTATTCTGTACATCACCCCTTCCCCATCCCCTTGGAACTATATACCATTCTTCTGCCCACCTCGGTATTTCTTTTACAACCACTATGTATGAACATGAGAGGGACTCTTTAAGTAAAGACATCAAGTCTCTCCAAAAATACACAGGGTAATCCTTCATCTGCTTTGGAAAAGACTTGTCTTAGCAGCCCTGAGTGGGTCTCTAGACTCATGCTTTCATGTATTCATTTGACATTTCTTTCTCTTGGTTGGATATGTCCAAATAAATCAAAGTATTTAAAAAAGGTGATTAGATAACTTAATTCCATAGTGTACCCAGTCATCTCAGATGCATGATTTCATTTAAGTCCATACAGCTGCACTATAAAACCAAAATCTTTTCCTAACTTTCAATGACTTTATACTTTCCATCCCAGAAACCTTGATAATAAATGTCACTAGTTATTCTCAAGAAGGTCAAATCCCATCACATTTTCAAAGCTAAAATTATTTCTAGCTGTTGGAGTATTAAATTGCCTTTTTAAACTAATAACTCCTTATGTTATCATAGTATCAAGTGTGATAAAATAAAGCTAGTGCTTTAGGTTTTACCATTCCTTAACACTTTCCTTGTCATATATATGCATTAGAACTAAAAGTCTGATTACACTAATCAGAGTCCTTTCCAGCTCTAAATCCTATGATCCCAAGTCAAACTCTAAGAAGCGAGTAGACTCATTTACTAGTACATGATGGAGAACCTTCTTTCACAGAGGACATTATTCAATTTTATCTCAGTTCTTTGGAGGACAAATTGCACCAAAATTATTTTTACACAAGTTATCTTAGGCTACTTGACTAAAGAAATGATAGAATTTGGATAGGATGTATAACACATCCCTCACTCTTTCGGCTACTTATCCATTATGATCAATTTTATAACATACATATGCCTAAAGGGGAACAAGAAGAAAAGTGTAAATTCTATTCTAAATGTTGTTCTATCCCTCCCAATCTTTTCCTTTCATCATTTTCATTCTGATTTCATTTCTATGATCACTCTTCAACTACTTTTAACCTAGAATGCTCTCAAACTTCACCTTGAAGAGACTGAAATGTCTAACTGAGAAGTATTTTCAAATCTAGGAAAGAATCTTAAGTATCACTCTTAACCTCATCCTAAATAAAGCTGATACTTCTAAAGCACAGTGGTACTGTGTCTGGCAGCTTTGATTCTGGTTCAGTCAATGAACATTAAATGCCTACTATGTGTCAAAGACTTTGATAAACACTAGATCCTCTTGTCTATTACAAGTCTTTAGAAGTTGTCTAGTTCTAAGTCCTAAGACCAGCTAAAAAGGGTCTGTACCCTTCTTCCCTCTATATCTCTTAAATTATACTAAGATGTTTTAAGTATATTTCCAATCCCAGCTACACAGAAGATAAGGAAGTAAAATGACAAAGCAGATATGGGTAGGACTCATTATAGGTGAGGAGGGAAAGATCATGCTAACAGTTACCAGAAACAATATATTTTGTTTTCCTGATTTAAAATATTTTTTAATTCTCCAGAGACTGAAAGACTAGGATTTAAAACTAAAAGGTTCCTTAAAAATGAGAAAACTGAGGGGGCAGCTGGGTAGCTCAGTGGATTGAGAGCCAGGCCTAGAGATGGGAGGTCCTAGGTTCAAATCTGGCCTCAGTCACTCCCAGCTGTGTGACCCTGGGCAAGTCACTTGACCCCCATTGCCCACCCTTACCACTCTTCCACCCAGGAACCAATACACAGAAGTTAAGGGTTAAAAAAAAAAAAATGAGAAAACTGAGACTTAAAGGAATGAGACAGTTTACTCAAGATCATAAGATGAGTAAGGAAAGAGTTGAATCCAAAGTCCTTTACTCTAAATTCAATATGTTCTTCCTAATACACTATGGAATGCTAAAGCTGAAAGGCATAATAGGATCAAAGATTCAGAGCAGGGAGGGACTTTATGAGTCCGATTCCCTCATTTTACAAGTAAGGCTACTAAGGCACAGTGAGTTTAAGTAATGATCAAAGTCACAGAGATAGTAAATGGCTGAGGCAGGACCTTGAAACCAGGCTTTCTTGACTACAAGTCCTCAGCCTTCTTCACATACACCTTGGAGGCAACCTAATCCAACCATTTCATTATACTGATGAAGAAACAGAAGCCCGAAGAGTTAAAATAACTTACCCAAAGCCACAAAATGTTTATGTGCTAGATACTCAAAAGATTTAAATCCAATTCTTTAGACTCCAAGTCTGGAATTTTTTCTACTAATATCACATTCCCTCAATTAATAGCTGGGTCCTAATGAGAACAAATAATAAAACCCACAAAGTGGTCACATGTATTTGATTTCATACTATTAGAAGCTATAATTATTGGCCCAACACAATCAAAATATGCAGTATAAATCTGAATAGTGTGACCAGTCCATGTTAACTATATTAACTGGGAACTAGCCATGGCTATATTGTACTAGGTGGTAGAAAACAAAGTTAAGTAACCAACAGCTACTATGGGAAGAGCAAGTCAAACAGATTCTTGGATTCTAGTTCCAAGCAAATCTAATGCAGAAAGGACCTAGAAGCTAAATTGTGGTTCAATGATGATATCTCACATTTATGTAGCAAAGTGATTACAAAGTTATTTTGGCTGCTTTGCTCATGAGAGGCATAAAATTTGGGGGAGGGAAGGGCATCAAAGACAGGCCAAACTACCCCTAACTGCAAGACTATGAGATAGATCCATTTAGGGTTCTAGATCACTTGAGCAACTATCCGGATCCAGCTGGATACAACCGCAAGACCCGTGAGTCAGCCACCTGGAAGAACCATAGGGGGAGAGAGGGGAGACCAAGGCGCAATAAAGACAAATCAGTCTTAATTGTGACAAGGCTCGTTTATTGTGTGCAGGGAGTGGGTTTATATGCTTCTAGGGCTGGGGTAAGGAATTTTCCGATGGTCTCAGGCAGTTGGTCTCGCCACGCCTATCCCGGATGAAGCTGGATAAGTTTCTATTCCTAACATAAGTTTCGTTTCTTGGGAAACCCTTCACTAAGTTTTGTTTCTATGGTCTCTATGGTTTTTAGGTTTCGATCCTTGGTCTCTGACAAGCAACAAGATGCCTAACAAGATATTTTCTCTGATTCCCACATCCTCTCAAATTTCTTCAAAACAGAAATTATGCATGAAACATAAAGCAACTTCAGTCATTTCCATGGTCCAAACCACTCAGAATGAAAAAGGTTAAAAACAACAACCAAGGAACTGACTCTCACTGACTGACAGCACTCCTCCCTCACCTCCCACAATATCAAAGGCAATACTACACTAGCAGACCTAACGCTATGACAGAGGCTTATATCCAAACCCACTCTTAAACACCAGTCCTTACCCTCCCTTTTTCCAGTGCTATGTAGACTCTCTTCCTCTAGAGGCAGAAGTTTGCACAGCTTGGCTACAGTTCTTTAGGAGCAAAAGCCTACCAGTATCTATAACCCAGAAGCACTGGTGCAGCAAGGCTATGCCAGAGAAAACAGGCTCTGAACTGTCAGTGCTGGTCAGAGAACTGAGGAACAGAAAGAGTGAAACAGGTTACTAGGACAGGGCACTGATCATGCTGGGGTGGGAGGTGGGGGTAGCAACCCTCTAAACCTGAGGGAAAGAGTAGAGCATTCAACTGGGGTCAATTCTGATGACTCAAAAGTCATTTGGGGTAGAAATCTATGAACCATGAATTGGCCAATAAGGGAGGAAGCTGAGACTCTTTGAGATCCACCCCCTAAAGAGAGTACAATCAGAAGGGAGTATGTCAAGAATAGAGTGATAAGGAAATAAGGGGGGGGAGGGGTAGAAAGCAAGGAGACAAAGTACCAAAGATTTCAGGAAGAAGAATTCTCAAAGACCTTGAATGTAAACAGATAAATCAAGAGGAGAAATGGTAACAACAGAAGGAAATGTGATAAATAAATTCAGGCATCTATGAATAAATACTTCAAAATAAAGAAAAATAATCCAGCACTTGAGATAATGGAGACTGTGGAATTTGAGAACATGGAACCACAATACACTAGGAAGTTTAAAAGAGAAATGAAAATTATGAGAACAAAAATTATATTCTGAACAGCAAACAATGAAAAGAACAGAAAAAGGTGAATCAATGAATCTTCATTGGCAAATCTCATCAAACAAACAAAAGAGAAAATAATACATTAAGAATGCAAGAACAGTTCAAGTCTGCCCTCAAACACTTCCTAGCTACATAACCCAGGTCAAGTCACTTAATCCCAGTTGCCTACCCCTTACTGCTCTTCTGCCTTGGAACCAACACATTATAGATTCTAAGACTAAAAGGGTTTTTAAAAAAAGCATGCAAAAACACAGAAATGAGGACAATTTAGAATAAAAGAAGCAAAAAACAATAACATTAAAAGAAAATATGCTCACTCTAAAAGCAAAAGATACAGATCTCTAAGACAATATGTAGAGAGTCAATATAGGGATCATAGTTCTATGATAATGAAAAAATATAATAAAAGGAGATGACAGAAGAAAACTGTCTAGAACTTCCAAACACAGAAAATGAAATTCCATTGGAAAAAAATTCACAAACTGCCTTCAAAAATTTAAAAAAAAAAATTTTAAAGGCAGCAAACTCCATGACCTAGTGATTAAATTGAACAATTCAGGAAAAAGTTCTAAAAGCTATCAAGAAAAAGGCTTTAAAATACAAAGATCATTCAAATAATACAAAAATATTCAGCATCTGCTGTATAAAGGTGGAAGGAATGGAATAATGTGAAAGCACAGAAGCTCAGGGTACGGTTTAGGGTAACCTTTCCTATAAATCTGAGCTTAACCACATAGGACAAAAGATGAACTTTAACAATAAAGACAAATGGAAGAAAATATAAAACTAATCCTTATAACTTTAAAGGTAAATAGATTAAACAATCAAATAAAATGAAAAAGAGTGACAGACTGGATAAGGAAAAAAAAACCTACATTCTACTGCTTAGGAAAAAAAACATTTAAAAAACCAATGACATATACAAAATAAATCAAATGATTCCAAAAAAGCAAGAGATGCTATCATGTTGTCAAAGAAAAAATAAATATTTTTAAAAGAGACAAAGAAATAAGCTACATTATGCTATAAGGAACCACAAAAACCAAATTTATATCAGAAATAAAACTTATATTCTCCAAATGCCTTAACATCTATATTCATAAAGGAAACATTATTTGAGCTTCAAGTAGAAATCAACAATAACAACAGTGACAGGAGACTTCAATATATTTATCAATTTTGGACAAGTCCAACAGTAATATAAACAAAAAGGAAAATGTGAAACTAAACAAATTTCTAAAGATGCTATAGTTAAAAACGTATGGTGTTTAGGACAGCAAGAGGTAATACGTATTTCTCTGCAATAAATGGAATTTTTAAAAATTGATCATGAACTAGAACACAGAGATATTACAAACAAATGTAAAAAGGCAGAAATATTCAATATACATTTTGCAGACAATAAGGATAGAAATTGGTTCAAGACTCATAAGTAAAAGATACAGACCTAAATGTAGACTTAACAACAAAATGTTAAATAAAGAATAGATCAAAGAATATAATCATTGAAACAATAACTATGTAAAAGAAAATGATAGTGATAAAACAATATATCAAAATTTCTGGGATTCAGCCAAAGCAGTTGTCAGGGCAAAAGTATATCCTTATAATCATACATTAACAAAATAGAGAAATTAAGCAGCATATTTTTTTCACTTTCTTCCTTTTTCTTGTGTGTATGTAGGGGAAAGTTTGGCAACATAGCTATGTGGAAACGTTTTGCATGATTTTATATGAAAAATGGGTATTGTATTTATTGCCTTTTCAATGGGTAGAAGAAGGATAAAGGGAGGGAATTTGTAACTGAAAATAAAAATAGAAAAATGGAAGATTAATGAACTAAATATGCATTTAAAAATAGAAAATAAATAAGTAAAACTAAAATAGCAGAAAGGAGATTAAAAATTCTAGAGGAAATATGTAAATTGGAAATGAAAAACATGGAAATGATAAATGATATTAAAAGCTTTGAAAAAATTCTTTGAAAAAACTAATAAAATTGATAAGCTCTTAGTTAATCAGATTCAAAAGAAGAGAGTAGAAAATTAAATCAACAAAAATAGTAAATAAGCAAGGTAAAAGCACAGCAAAACCAGAAATAAAAAGAATAATCAGAATATATTATACATAATTAAATGCTAACAAAGCAGAAAGTACAAAAGAGGAATATCTTCAGAAATATAAAATATCAAAAATATAGTTAGTCCAGATAGAGATCTTAAATAACTTGATCTCAGAAAAGTAAATTGATCTAATTATAAAAAAATTACCAAAGAAAAATATATATTAGTCCTGGTGAGAGAATGCTATCAGTCTTTTAAAGAATAATGGGTACTCGTATTTCGTAAATTATTCTCAAAAACTGAGAAAGAATCCCACCAGAATATTTTTTGAGACAAATATCATCCCAATACCTAAATCAGAGAAAGATAAAATATAGGGAATACTATAGGCTAATATCATTAATGAATATTGATTCAAAATTTTTAAACAAAATCCTATGAGAATGTAGCAATTTATCCAAAAAATTATTCATTATGATCAAGAGGGACTTATGCCAGAGATGCAAGGATGGTTCAACATTAGGAAGACAATGAACATTAATTAATAATATTAAAAATCAAAACATTCAAAACTACATGATCATCTCAATAGATACAGAAGACCTTTAGCAAAGTACATTTTTTTATGCTTAATAAAAAACTCTACAAAAGGTAAGCATAAAAGAACCTCCTTTTTTCCAAAAAATATAAAAGTGAAACAAGGATGCCCACCCTCTTCACTATCATTTGATATAGTTCTGAAAATACTAGCAATATGCAAAGATAAAAGAATAAAAATAAGTAAAGAGGAGATAAAATTATCTCTGTTTGCTGAAGATATGAAAGTTTACATAGGAAAACTCCAGGAACTCAGCAAAAATGCTAATTGAGACGATAACTTTTGAAAAGTTTCAGGCTACAAAATGAATCCTGCCCCCAAAAAACACAGAATTTCTATATAATAGTAACAAAACACAAGAAGCAATATTAGAAATGGAATTCCCATTCCAAATAACAAGAAAATGCATAAACTATCTGGAGAGCAACCTCCCAAAGCACAAAAAAGACTTATATGAATTCAATAAGAAAGCATTAAAAAATTAAAAAACAACCTAAATAACTGGAAGCATATTCAGTAACCATGATTAGGCTGTGTCAGTATACTCAAAAATGACAATTCTAACAAAAATAATTCATACTTTTAATATAATACCAATTAAATTATCAAGGGGATATTTTACAGAGCTTGATAAAAAACAAAACAAAATTTATTTGGAGAAACAAAAGATCTAGAATATCAAGGGAAATGATGAAAATAAATATGGAAGAAGAAACATCACTTCTAAAACCTCAAAGTGGTATCCTCAAGCAGTAGTCATCAAAACTATCTGATACTAGTTAAAGAATAAAAATAGATTAATAAAATAGTCTAGACAAAGGATATTCAGAAACAACAGAACTCAATAACCCAGTGCTTCATAAAATAGAAATAAATTACCTCGGGAGAACTCCCTATTTGATTTATTTTAACTACTAGGAAAACTAGAAAGCAATCTGACAGAAATTAGGCTTAGATTAACAGTTTATACCACATTCCACAATACAGTCTAAATAGATACATGATCTTAATGTCAAAAATCATACTATAAAAAAATTAGAAGGAAAACAGTTCACAACTCTCATATCTATGGATAAGATATATTCTGAGATATATTTAACTCAAACAAGAGTTAAAGCTACAACTAAATAAATAACTCTGATCACTTAAAACTAAAAAACTTCTGCACAGATAATATTAATTAATGTATCTAAGATAAGAAAGGAAGTGGCAAAATAGGAAAACAATCTGTATCTAATTCCTCTTATAAGGATTTGATATTCAAGTTATATAAATATTTGATATATATATATATATATATATATACATATGTGTGTACATGACCAATAGCCATTCCCCAATTGATAAATAGTCAAAGATATGAACAGTTTTCAAAAGAACTGCAAATATTGACAGCCACATGAAGAAATGTCACTAATCACTACAAATAAAAAAAAATCCTAAGGTTTTACTTAACATGTTATAAACTGCAAAAATGACCCAAAATAGCAATAATAATATTGGAAGCATTGTAGAAATATAGGCACACTAATACTTAGTTGGTAGAACTGTAAAATGGTACAATCGTTTTAGAAAATAATTTGGAATTTGGCAAATAAAATATCTAAAAAGTCCGTACTCTTTCAACCAGACTCCATTACAGGGCTTGTACTTCCAAAAAGTAATGGACAAGCAAAAAAATATATGTCAAGATGTTTATGGCTGAACTTCTTGTGAAAACTAAGAATTAGAAACAAAGTAGATGCCCCAATCAATTAAAGAATAGCAAAACAAATTGTGGTACATGAATGTAAATAATGTGTATGGTTAATATAGAGAAGCATCAAAAGGATTATATGAACTGATGCAGAGCAAAGTAAGCAGAGCCAAGAAAACAATATACATAATAATTACAACAATGTTAGTGGAAAGAACAGAGACATGCCACAAAATCAAAAGTGAATGTAACAGTTTTAGGCTTCCGGGTTAAGATGGCGGCAGAGTAAGAAGCAGCTCTTAACCTCTCCTGACCGAAACATACAAAACTCCTCAAGGGGACATAAAAACAAGTCCAGACGAACGGAGGAACCCCACAACAGGGCACAGCGTGGAAGGTACGTGGAATCGAGACATTTCCA